>NW_028166663.1:0-75304 GCF_964263955.1 Coregonus lavaretus
TACAAAGTGTTCAACACCACTGTGTGTGAGTACTCCAGAGACACCTGCAATCCCGAGGTGAGCCATGAGATGTCTCTGTTCTTACATATCTGCCTGTTTACATGTCAGACTTAATAAAAAAACGTGTATATGTTCCTTCTATTCTATATGTATATAGTGTTCAAAAACGGCTTTTTTCCTCATTTATTGAATATAAATAACCATGAATTTGTATTTTTGAGTGGACTACTCCTTTAATACCAGCAGAAGTGCCAATATCACAGAGAGTTTCCCCTCTCTTTCCTCAGACTTTCAACACCACCAACATCACAGCACAGTGCCCGGACGCCGAGTGCCTGTTTGCCTTCTACGGAGGAGAGACCTACTACCATAAATACCTCATCGTGTTCCAGTTCTACAACGTGTTCCTCTTCTTCTGGTGCGCTAACTTTGTGACGGCGCTGGGTCAGGTGACCCTGGCTGGTGCCTTCGCATCCTACTACTGGGCCTTTAAGAAGCCTGACGACATCCCAGCCAACCCCATCTTCTCCTCGCTCGGTCGAGCCCTCAGGTAGGAGGGGCAGTGTGTGTGTGTGTGGGATGGGGGGGGGGGGGGGGGGGGGGGGGGGGGTGCATGTGTGTGGTGTGTGTGTGTGGGAACAGTGCATGTGGGTGGGGGAGGGGAATGTGTGTGTGAGTGAGTGAAGGAAAGAGAGGGGTGCGTGGAGAGTTAGTGAGAGACCTATAATTTGGGCACCATCTTTGACCTTCTTCCCCCTGTCTAGATACCATACAGGCTCCCTGGCCTTCGGCTCCCTCATCTTGTCTCTGGTTCAGGTCATCAGGGTTCTGCTGGAGTACCTGGACCACAAGCTGAAAGGTGAGGTGGTGTTCTCACATATCCTGTTCCATTCTCAGACGTGGATAACTGGGATACTTCCTCATTGACATCATACAGTGGGAAATGGACCAAAAAATAAATGTCACTACTAACTGTTACATTTTAATAGATGGTTGTTGTCGAAATGAATAGGAACAGATTATTATCTCCTGTTTGTTGTTATTTAACCCACTAGCTGCCCAGAATCGCTTTGCCAAGTTCCTACTCAGCTGCCTGAAGTGCTGCTTCTGGTGCCTGGAGAAATTCATCAAGTTCCTCAACAGAAATGCCTACATCATGGTGAGTTCATCTACATAACTGTGCGAATTGAAGTTCTTTGTGAGTTAAAGACTGTGAACTGTGTGAATTGAAGACTGTGTGAACTGTGTGAATTGAAGACTGTGTGAACTGTGTGAATTGAAGACTGTGTGAACTGTGTGAATTAAAGACTGTGTGAACTGTGTGAATTGAAGACTGTGTGAACTGTGTGAATTAAAGACTGTTGACACTGTATGTAACACCACATGATTCCCCTAGGTGGCGATATACGGTAAAAGCTTCTGTACCTCAGCCAGAGATGCCTTCTTCCTCCTCATGAGAAATATAATCAGGTGAGTGTTGTTGACTACTGAGACACCCTTCATAAACCCTTCACAACTCCTTCACAACTCCTTCACAAACCCCAGCCTTTGGGACCTTTTCTGAAGAGCAATAGCATCTTTAACAACTCCACGTCTCCATTCATATATACAGTATACATTTATCTCTTTGGTTTTCTGTCTCTTTTGATTCCTTTCTCTGTTGGCTTCTCAGGGTGGCTGTCTTGGACAAGGTGACTGACTTTCTGTTGTTTTTGGGGAAGCTCCTCATCGTTGGAATTGTGGGTAAGTGATCCTCAGAAACACAAGCAGAGAGACTTAATTTACACCTAGTACAGTTTGCCCACCATCTGTGATACCTTTCAGTAAGCCCTCATATCCTAATCATATGCATCTCTTCTTCTCTTTCTAGGAATCTGTTCTTTCTTCTTCTTCTCTGGGAGGATCAAGGCTGTGGAGCAGACTGCACCCTCTCTCAACTACTACTGGGTTCCCATTCTGGTGAGAGACAGGCCTGAATGAACTCTTATACTGTTACATCGAGCCATGTTTCTCAACGTTCATTGTGCTAGGGATTGGTAAGCTAAGGTCATACTTATTAATAGGACCCTTACATTAAAACTGGTCAGCATTATCCCAGGACCAGTCTACGGATCCAAATGCTGAGAAACACTGCCATAGCGTGTCTGTAAGTGGTGTTTGTATTGATTCCAACACTGTGTGTGTAACTGTTTCTCTCTTCCTAGACGGTGGTGGTGGGATCCTACCTGATTGCCCATGGATTCTTCAGTGTGTACGCCATGTGTGTGGACACACTCTTCCTCTGCTTCTGTGAGTAATATCCTATTTTATTAATATACTCTTTAATCACTCACACAACTTTCCAAACCTGAAATGCTCTTTTTACCTGAGATTCCTCTTTTGCCTGTCATGTTTCTGACTTTTCCTTCTGTTTGTCTCTTCCCTCCTTATTTCACACTTCACTATTTCTTATTCCACACTTTTTGGTTCTGTTCTTTTTTTCCACTAACCCGAACAAACATTAACCCCATAATACACATCAAACACACACACAACGAAGGCGAAGACCTGGAGAGAAACGACGGCTCCCCAGAAAGGCCGTATTTCATGTCTCCGGAGCTTCACGAGATTCTCTCCAAAACCAAAATGGCGGAGGAAGAGGATAACAAAGATGGTACGGAACAGCCAGACGCTGACCCAAGTGAACCTACACAGATGGACGAAGTTCGCCTGGAGGAGGAGGTACCACTGAAAGAACAAGATGGAGAGATACAACTGAAACGCCAAGATGTGTTCATGCAGGTCAACGAAGAGGAGCAACCTCTGAAGGAGAAGACCGAAGCTGCGGAAGTGGAAGAACCACAAGAGGAGAAATCTGAAGAGAAGGAACTAGAAAAGAAGGGACCAGAAGAGGAGGAACGAGTGGAAGAAAAGGAATCAAACGAGGACAAGCCTGAAGAGAAGGATCACCAGCCGACAGAACCTGAAAAGGAAGAGACAGAGGAAAAGAAACCTCAAGAGGCGGAGCCTAAAGACCCTCCTTCTACACCCCAGGAGTAGTAGTTAATGTTGTCATGGAGACGTGAAGCTTGGTAAACCTCATAACTAGGACAGGAAAAACTCCTGGCCCTACTCATATAACATGTGCCGTATGGAGCCAGTATACAGTACCTGTTACTAACGACCTAATATGTAATTCTATGCTAATATGTAATTCTATGCTAACGACTGTGTGATTTGAAACAGTTAAATGTATGACCAGCTTTTAAATGCAAGACTTTTCACAGTGCTCATTTATTGTATTCACACATAGGGTTGTTTTAACGTAAAGGTAGCTGGTTTTAACAAGGTCCTGTGGTTGTAAAAGGCTGATCAAAAACCCAGTGCATCTCTGTAGCTTGAAAATATTGTTATGTTTATCTATTTATTATTAATTTATTGTGTTGGTTTGGTTTTAGACAGTGTTGTTTTTTTATCGTGAGGATCTGTAGATCTGTGAGTGCTGAACCTGTGCCTGACTACTACAAATGTCATTATTAATATTTAATTGTCTTAATATCATGAGTTAATGAGTAATGAATGCACTATGAATCCACTATTACAATGTTTACAGTCAATCCAAACAGAACTTCAACTAACGGTGAAAATTAACAATGTTTACATTGATACCAGCTGACACCAAATGGTAAAATCCTTTGATATCCTTTGATATGAAAATGGGATTTCCAATGGAATCAATGTGTATGTACAGGATGTAATTATTAATTTGTATGCTTATTATGTCTTATTACATATGTATGTAGGTATTTATTTTTTGTATCAATTATATAGATGCTCCCTCCAGCCAAGAACACGTTTTTAGACTCAATGTATTGTATTGAAACGCCACCAACTACAGTGAGGGAAAAAAGTATTTGATCCCCTGCTGATTTTGTACGTTTGCCCACTGACAAAGACATGATCAGTCTATAATTTTAATGGTAGGTTTATTTGAACAGTGAGAGACAGAATAACAACAACAAAATCCAGAAAAAAGCATGTCAAAAATTTTATAAATTGAATTGCATTTTAATGAGGGAAATAAGTATTTGACCCCTCTGCAAAACATGACTTAGTACTTGGTGGCAAAACCCTTGTTGGCAATCACAGAGGTCAGACATTTCTTGTAGTTGGCCACCAGGTTTGCACACATCTCAGGAGGGATTTTGTTCCACTCCTCTTTGCAGATCTTCTCCAAGTCATTAAGGTTTCGAGGCTGACGTTTGGCAACTCGAACCTTCAGCTCCCTCCACAGATTTTCTATGGGATTAAGGTCTGGAGACTGGCTAGGCCACTCCAGGACCTTAATGTGCTTCTTCTTGAGCCACTCCTTTGTTGCCTTGGCCGTGTGTTTTGGGTCATTGTCATGCTGGAATACCCATCCACGACCCATTTTCAATGCCCTGGCTGAGGGAAGGAGGTTCTCACCAAAGATTTGACGGTACATGGCCCTGTCCATCGTCCCTTTGATGCGGTGAAGTTGTCCTGTCCCCTGAGCAGAAAAACACCCCCAAAGCATAATGTTTCCACCTCCATGTTTGACAGTGGGGATGGTGTTCTTGGGGTCATAGGCAGCATTCATCCTCCTCCAAACACGGCGAGTTGAGTTGATGCCAAAGATTTTGGTCTCATCTGACCACAACACTTTCACCCAGTTCTCATCTGAATCATTCAGATGTTCATTGGCAAACTTCAGACGGGCCTGTATATGTGCTTTCTTGAGCAGGGGGACCTTGCAGGCGCTGCAGGATTTCAGTCCTTCACGGCGTAGTGTGTTACCAATTGTTTTCTTGGTGACTATGGTCCCAGCTGCCTTGAGATCATTGACAAGATCCTCCCGTGTAGTTCTGGGCTGATTCCTCACCGTTCTCATGATCATTGCAACTCCACGATGTGAGATCTTGCATGGAGCCCCAGGCCGAGGGAGATTGACAGTTATTTTGTGTTTCTTCCATTTGCGAATAATCACACCAGCTGTTGTCACCTTCTCACCAAGCTGCTTGGCGATGGTCTTGTAGCCCATTCCAGCCTTGTGTAGGTCTACAATCTTGTCCCTGACATCCTTGGAGAGCTCTTTGGTCTTGTCCATGGTGGAGAGTTTGGAATCTGATTGATTGATTGCTTCTGTGGACAGGTGTCTTTTATACAGGTAACAAATTGAGATTAGGAGCACTCCCTTTAAGAGTGTGCTCCTAATCTCAGCTCGTTACCTGTATAAAAGACACCTGGGAGCCAGAAATCTTTCTGATTGAGAGGGGGTCAAATACTTATTTCCCTCATTAAAATGCAAATCAATTTATAACATTTTTGACATGCGCTTTTCTGGATTTTGTTGTTGTTATTCTGTCTCTCACTGTTCAAATAAACCTACCATTAAAATTATAGACTGATCATTTCTTTGTCAGTGGGCAAACGTACAAAATCAGCAGGGGATCAAATACTTTTTTCCCTCACTGTACTTGTCTTGGAATTTCAGACTGGCTTAACTGCTGTGATTGTGTTGCTGTGATGCAATTGTTTTAACCTCTCAGATCTGGGTCGTATTAACCACAGGAGGTTGGTGGCACCTTAATTGGGGAGGACAGGCTCTTGGTAATGGCTGGAGCGGAATCAGTGAAATGGTATCAAATACATCAAACACATGGTTTCAACGTGTTTGATGCCATTTCATTTACTCCGTTCCGGCCCTTATTATGAGCCGTCCTCCCCTCAGTAGCCTCCAGTGGTATTAACTGGGCACGAAACGGAAGCAAATTAGCTGAAATGGGGAGGGACTACCTGAACTTGTCCAATAAGAAACACTTATTTTTGTTTTCCGTTGCGAAACGTTTTTAAACGTTTTCCGCTGTATGGCCTAATGAATACGACCCTGCAAGCCCTGTTCAATGTTTACTGACTCTATTTACCTTTGTTTACTTCTCTCTCTCTTTCTGTCTCTCTCTCTTTCTGTCTCTCACTCTCTTCTTCCTACCTCTGTGCTGCATGGTGTTTCAGTAACATTGCCTATTGAGTGCTTAATCAAAACTAACCTTGCAACCTAATGTCAATGTTTTCTATCTGTTTCTGTCAGTGTGTGTCACATTGTAAACATGTTAGCTGATGTAGTATTTCACTTATATATGATACATTCGACTCAGTTTGCTTCTGTTGGATGCAGCTGTCGATTAAAGTTTGTTGTATTGATCACAAGACCGTTTTTTTGCATGTAAATGACAAATGTAATCATATCAAATGATGATAGGACAGTGGGAGAGTGACACAATGGTGAGTTTCTATTCACTTTGGGACAGTTTCCCAGATACAGACTTAATAAATTTAGTCCTGGACTAAAAAAGCACTTTCATCAATGCAAGCTTTTCAGTACAGGATTAAGCTTAGACGGTGTCTGTGAAACCATCCCTTTATGTTGTTAGGAATAGGATACTGTTTTACCTGAAGATATGTTGAGTTTGACAATGGTTGGTTCTCTTATTGTTGTTTCATAAATTCATTGATTTTCCAGTGGAAGACCTGGAACGCAACGACGGAACTGCAGAGAGACCCTACTTCATGTCTCAGAACCTTCTCACCATTCTGAAGAAGTCCAATGAGGATCAGACCAAGACTGTAGACTAACTGTGTGTGTGTGTGTGTGTGTGTGTGCATGCGTGTATGTGTGTGTGAGGAGAACAGAGAAGCCGCCTTGCCTGCGCAGTGTGCTGTATGTATAGAATGTGCCTTAAGATCATGATACTGTATGGCTACAGAAGGATGCCATTGTCACAAGCAGAGCGGTCTGAATGAGTAGCCAACATATCCCATTGCGTTTCCCACAGAAGGTGTCTATGACACAGTGGGAGCTTAGAATATTTTTAATTTTTTAAGATGTAAATCTGTTCATGTTTTATTAGAATTTTTGTTGTGCCTTTTTGTTTGGCTAGGCTGTTTTACTTTTGAAACAGTCCTCTTGAAACTCACTTTGAACTTACAAAACCTACAAAACTTTGATTCCTTTTATTAATTTTTTGTTTGTGGCTGACTCTGAACTTTTAAGTGTTTTATGTGTTCAATTTAAACCATTTTAATACCGTTTTACATGAATTCTCCAGGTTTTTGTCAGTTTTCTCAAATGTAGAATGAATTACATAGATTTTCTGAAATTTCATTTACAAAAAGGTTTTGCTTAAATGCTAAATCATTTTTGCATCAGGTTTGTTAATAATATTATTTTTCACTATTGCTACTGTTGAGCGTTGTATAAAGGCTGCATATTACAGTGTATATTTACTGTAATATGCAGAAAACATGTCCGAATGCAGTATTAGTTTTGGGACAGAAGGTTTGTTGCCACCCCAGGTTTAATAGTCTCATCTTATTTCCCCCATTCCTATGAACACATTGATATATGATACCCACTCCAAAAGAGTAGCTTTCTATGTTTTTCACACCTTTATATGGCTTGTTGTATAATAATAATAATAATAATATGCCATTTAGCAGACGCTTTTATCCAAAGCGACTTACAGTCATGTGTGCATACATTTTTACGTATGGGTGGTCCCGGGGATCGAACCCACTACCCTGGCGTTACAAGCGCCATGCTCTACCAATTGAGCTACAGAGGACCACACATAGTCTATGCAATAGAATGTTCGCAGGCGGATAAATAAATGTTAAGGCAAATTGGAATGTTCACATGCTCATTGAAAATGACTGTATCAAACAACAATGGAACATTCTATTGGGTGGATCTCATCTTTAAAACATGGTATTTGGTACATTTTTGCCTTCTCATCAAATTATTTACCTAGACTGACTCATCATTGAAACAACAATGTTACAAATAGCATAACTATATATTTGTATACTTCCCATTCTGTATTGATATACCCCTAAATGCATACATTTATGACCTTTGACCCCCAAAGATGGGCCCATAGAGATGTCATTACCATTCCAGTTGTTTCATACCTTAATATGTTGTATTATGAAGTTAATAACATAGCAAATTCCCTAATTTGAGAAGATTGTTCCCTGATAATACAAAATTATTTCATACCATCAATCCTGTTGGCCCAACTAACAGGGTCATAACATAAAATGCAGTGATACCCACATTTAACTACCTCAGAATCATGGGTATCATACCAAAATATAACCCACAGACATGGACCTAAATGAAAATCATCATTAGACTTTGCCACCCCAAAGTAGACAAATATGTGAAATTTGGCCTGCTGGCATGGACCATTGACTTTATCTCAAATGCATGCTTTTGTATATTTAATTTTCAAGAGGATTGTGTAAACGTGTGTTTTTCGAGCAGGATGTGTTGTAAATAATAAAGCTTTTTTTTTTTTTTTACTGCTACATACTAAATTATTATTGAAAGTTGTTGTATCTAGAAAAATGCATAATTAAAGTGAACTGAAGTCTAGCCGGTGCTGCTTTGTTGCTCGGTTTGCTCTAGTTTGTGTTCCGTCTCGAGCCTCGACCTGATAGGAAAGTCAGTGTACAGGTTGCTAGGCAACGAGAGGCTCTGACCGAAGGTGTTTTCACGCCAAATCCGCCCATACAATGACAAAACTACCTAAAAGTGCGTCGGTTTGAATCTAATGCTAGCTAGAGCTATTTCTAAAGTCGATTATTAGTTTGTGATTAGTGCACACTGAAAATGCCGTTCAGCGCCGAGGTCATTAAGCCGCCCCTTCATGACCAAATAACAGAACTGCAGAGGAAAATTCAACTTCTTGGTAGGTTAAGTAGTTGCAGCAGGCTAGCTAGGCTGGTACCGGTAACGTACGAATGCTAGTTAAATAGCTAGGCCTAGTTGTGCGTGTGTGAACGCCATGTTGAATAGCAAATTCAGACTTTGCATTAGCACTATCTTGCTAACATTATACTAAAGATTCTTAGCTACCTCCATCTGTGAGGTTACTTTACTCTCACTGGGAAATATATGACCACATGAAGCTATGATGAAAGATAGAATGTTAGCTATCTACTTTGTTGCAATCATTTTGCAAGGTCAGGTGATGGGTAGGCCATGTTGCTAGAAATAGTCAAATGCTATCTTCCTATCCATTAAAATTAATTGAGTAATGGGGAACAGTTTGGGACCAAAAATGCCAATGATATTAAACTTTTTATGAAATACACTATATATACAAAAGTATGTGGACACCCCTTCAAATTAGTGGATTCTGCTATTTCAGCCACACCCGTTGCTGACAGGTGTATAAAATCGAGCACACCGCCATGCAATCTCCATAGACAAACATTGGCAGTAGAATGGCCTTACTGAAGAGCTCAGTGACTTTCAACATGGCACCATCATAGGATGCCACCTTTTCAACAAGTCAGTTCGTCAACTTTCTGCCCTGCTAGAGCTGCCCCTGTCAACTGTAAATGTTGTTATTGTGAAGTGGAAACGTCTAGGAGCAACAACGGCTCAGCCGCGAAGTGGTAGACTACACAAGCTCACAGAATGGGACCGCCGAGTGCTGAAGCGCATCTGTCCTCGGTTGCAACACTCACTACCGAGTTCCAAACTGCCTTTGGAAGAAACGTTAGCACAAAAACTGTTTGTCGGGAACTTCATGAAATGGGTTTCTATGGCCGAGCAGCAGCACACAAGCCTAAGATCACCATGCACAATGCCAAGCGTTGGCTGGAGGGGTGTAAAGATCGCCATATTGGACTCTGGAGCAGTGGAAACACGTTCTCTGGAGTGATGAATCACGCTTCACCATCTGCCTGTCCGACGGACTAATCTGGGTTTGGCGGATGCCAGGAGAACGCTACCTGCCCAAATGCATAGTGCCAACTGTACAATTTGGTGGAGGAGAAATAATGGTCTGGGGCTGTTTTTCATGGTTTGGGCTAGGCCCCTTAGTTCCAGTGAAGGGAAATCTTAACGCTACAGCATACAATGGTTTGTCGAGATCGGTGTGGAAGAACTTAACTGTCCTGCACAGAGCCCTGAACTCAACCCCATCGAATACCTTTGGGATGAATTGGAACGCTGACTGCGAGCCTGGCCTAATCGCCCAACATCAGTGCCCGACCTCACTAATGCTCTTGTTGCTGAATGGAAGCAAGTCACTGCAGCAATGTTCCAACATCTAGTGGAAAGCCTTCCCAGAAGAGTGGAGGCAGTTATAGCAGCAAAGGGCCCAACTCCATACTAATGCCCATGATTTTGGAATGAGATGTTCAACGATCAGGTGTCCTCATACTTTTGGTAATGTAGTGTAGCTAATTCACTGTTTCATTAAATAAGACTAAGAGATGGCCAAAAGTCAGTCAGGGGATGCTGAAATAATTAAATTGTGAATTCGTCCAACAGAGGGCGACAGAAGTGCATACTATGAAATTTCTCAATCCAGCATCAAGAAAAACAGGGATTCCATCCTTCAGCTGAGGCAGGAGAACAAGAGACTACACAAGAAGTTGGCAGACGCTCTTGCTGTAAGTAAAACTGGTTATTCTATCAAAAATGTATTGGTTTCAATACTCAACTTGTACATCCCAGGTTGTTTTTCCCTGTTAGAACTTTGGAGTGCAGGGTTGTATTCATTAGTGTGCATCGTAACAAAACATTTTGGAACTGAAAATGAAAAGGAGTGTTTATTATTGGACAAGTTGAGGTAGTCCTTCCCTGTTACAGAGCTTTTTCTTTCTCTCATCCAGGGGGACGAGCATGTGATAAAGGAGGCCTTCCAAAGCCGAGGCAATGAGAAAGCTGCCTTCAGAAACATGTCAGGGAAGGTGGGGACATCGCTAACACATGGCTATATTCGTTTGTTGTATGTATATTTTGATGTAAAGCAAATTGCCCGTTGGGGATAATGAAGATGATCTACTCTTTTCTACTCTACTTTGCATCCTGGTGAGCAGGCTGCTCTCAAGGTGCTGGACCAGAAGGTGTGTGACAAGATGAAGAAGCTGAACGCTCTAAAGCACACCACCCAGACGTACCGCCGTCGCCTGGAGGACCTACAGACACAGTACCAGAGGATGAAGCTAGAGAACAGGGGACCAGAGAGAGACACGGAGAGACGCAACGAGGAGGCCAAGGTACAATTATAGAGACAAATGGAACCCTATTCCCTATATAGTGCAGGACAGACAGACAGACAGACTGACTGACTGACTGACTGACTGACTGACTGACACACACAAATGAGTGAATATAGTGGTATGAATATAGTGGAGGTGACTGATGTGTTGCCCTTGGTCCACAGAGTGAAGGAAAGGCGGCTGAGGAGCATCCCCAAAAGGTTACGCTCCTTCCTTCCATGCTGCCTCACCCTTCTGATTCTAGCCAGTCTAGTCACAATCAGAAACTTTTCAAACACTTAGCATGCCCAGCTCAGGATCAATCAACCATCTATAAGTGTGTGTGTGTTGTCTGCCTGTGTGTGTGTGTCTGCCTGTGTGTGTGTGTGTGTCATCTTCCAGAACTTGCGGGTGCTGGAGAATCGTCTGGAGAAAGCCCAGCTGAAGTGCCAGGAGGCTGAACACATCATGAGGGGCTATCTGAAACTAAAGGCCCACCTACAGGTTAGTCTTAGCCTGGTCCCAGATCTCTTTGTGCTGTCTCGCTAACTCGCCCCACATCTAACCTTATTTAACCAAGCCATGGCCGCAAACCCTCTCCAATGTGCTCTTTGGGTAGTTGAATCCTTTTCCATGACCTACTCTAATTTCCTAATAGATGATAAAGTAGCCTACCTCGCTCTTTGTCTTGTTTGGCTCAGTGGGTAAGTTGTGGGTTCGATTCCCGCTGGGGCTACCCATACCCGCACTCACTGATGTAAGTAGCTTTGGATAAAAGAGTGTGCTAAATGGCATATATTATAATTAGGAGGAGAGCCTGACCTTCCAGTCCCAGCTGGATAAACTAGAGGCTGAGATCCTGAGACAGAGACAGGAGCTGAAGGACCTGCAGGTCATGAACAGTGACGCACTCCTCTCCAAAGACGCCGCCAAGGTGACCAGCACACATACACACACACGCCTCTCCAAAAACACTGCCAAGGTGACCAGCACACATACACACACACACGTCTCTCCAAAAACACTGCCAATGTGACCAGCATGGTTATTATTATTGTAACTGAGGACCGTCACGTACCTCTCCTCCTCATGCATCACCATATAGTCATTGATGTGTCCATCATGTGAAGTCCAGCTGTCTGCATTTACAGCTATTTGTTGTGAGTTTAATGCTTTTTTTGTCTTGATCTCTCTATCTATCTCTTTCTTTCTTTCTATCTCTCTCTCTTTCTATCTCTCTCTCTTTCTCTCTCTCTCTATCTCTCTCTGTCTCTATCTCTCTCTCTTTCTATCTCTCTCTCTCTCTCTCTCTCTCTCTCGCTCTCTCTCAGGCAGAGCTGCAGCGTCAAGAAGACCAGATGTATAGGGAGAGGAAGGACAGAGAGTGTATCCTCACCCGCTACAAGAAGGAGGCAGAGGAGCGCAAGGCCCAGGCTGAGAGAGTGGAGAGAAGGGTGGGTCACCACCACTTTACAGTTACATCCATAGAATAACAATGACAAGAATGGATATTCCTATTCAAGTCAAAGTTCCATGATGGATGGACCGGCCGCCATATTAGGTGTAGCCAGGGCTGTTTTATAGTATTTTGGGGGCCCTAAGTGAGATTTGGTTTGGGGCCTCCCCCACCTAGCGGGCAAAACATTTCAGTGGCCACCCTCTTGAAAAAATGTCAAGTTAATGTCCTGCAATTCTACAAATTGGGGCAGATAGAACATTTTGCAGTATTAAAACATATGTGATTCTACTCATTTTGGCCCCTGGGCAGGTGCCTTGCTTGCCCAGTCAGTAATTCGGCCAGGAATACTACAAGGTTTAGATAGCAACTTACCTAACTTACCTAGCAATCTATAACATGTTAGCTGACATGGCTAATTGAGTGACTGTCAGTGACTGACATAACACGAGACAAACTGCTGATGCACAACCACATTTTGAAATTGCACCTTGTGTATTCTACTATTCTAACTAACAGTAAGTTGAGACCCCGACTGACTTCCTAAAAAAAATACAAATAAGCATCCGCTTATGTCGCTTATGCCTAGAAACGGCACTGGGCGTACCCATATCAAGGAAAATAAAACGAGGTGCTGTGTCCATTCTATTTAGCTATATATCTACACCTCTTCCATCTCACTTTGTCTACAGAGTAAATGTCTGTCCTGATGTCTGTCCCCTTCCCTCCAGGCCCAGCGTGCAGCCATGCAGCCAGACGAGCTGAGCAGCGAGGCCCAGCGCAGTGCCACCGGGTTGGGGGAGGAGGAGAGGGCCATCTCCACCTTCGAAGAAGCCTTCAGACGCATTAAGGAGGCCACAGGGGTCACTGACACACAGGTACGGAGAGGAGGTCATTGTAATATATATGATTCTTTAGTTTTGAGTGGGTTTGTGTGTCTTTGTATGCAGGTGTGTACGTGTGTTAGTTTATTTATGCACCTACTGTATCCATGTGTGGTGTATGCAAGTTTTGTGTGTTTTTCACCTATTTATGCTTGTGAGTGCGCATGTATGTGTGTATTCATCTACAGTACCAGTCAAAAGTTTGGACACACCTACTCATTCAAGGGTTTTTCTTTATTTTTACTATTTTCTACATTGTAGAATAATAGTGAAGACATCAAAACTATGAAATAACACATATGGAATCATGTAGTAACCAAAAAAAGTGTTTTGATGACAGCTTTTTACACTCTTGGCATTCTCTCAACCAGCTTCATGAGGTAGTCACCTGGAATGCATTTCAATTAACAGGTGTGCCTTGTTAATTTGTGGAATTTCTTTCCTTCTTAATGCGTTTGAGCCAATCAGTTGTGTTGTGACAAGGTAGAGTTGGTAAACAGAAGATAGCCCTATTTGGTAAAAGACCAAGTCCATATTATGGCAAAAACTGCTCAAATAAGCAAAGAGAAACGACAGTCCATCATTACTTTAAGACATGAAGGCCAGTCAATACGGAACATTTCAAGAACTTTGAACGTTTCTTCAAGTGCAGTTGCAAAAACCATCAATTGCAATGATGAAACTAGCTCTCATGAGGACCGCCACAGGAAAGGAAGACCCAGAGTTACCTCTGCTGCAGAGGATAAGTTCATTAGCGTTACCACCCTCAGAAATCGGCAATTAACTGCATCTCAGATTGCAGCCCAAATAAATGCTTCACAGAGTTCAAGTAACAGACACATCTCAACATCAACTGTTCAGAGGAGACTGCGTGAATCAGGCCTTCATGGTCGAATTCCTGCAAAGAAACCACTACTAAAGGACACCAATAAGAAGAAGAGACTTGCTTGGGCCAATAAACACGAGCAATGGACATTAGACCGGTGGAAATCTGTCCTTTGGTCTGATGAGTCCAAATTTGAGATTTTTGGTCTTTGTGAGACGCAGAGTAGGTGAACGGATGATCTCCGCATGTGTGGTTCCCACCGTGAAGCATGGAGGAGGAGGTGTGATGGTGTGGGGGTGCTTTGCTAGAGACACTGTCTGTGATTTATTTAGAATTCAAGGCACACTTAACCAGCATGGCTACCACAGCATTCTGCAGCGATACGCCATCCCATCTGATTTGCGCTTAGTGGGACTATCATTTGTTTTTCAACAGGACAATGACCCAAAACATACCTCCAGGCTGTGTAAGGGCTATTTGACCAAGAAGGAGAGTGATGGAGTGCTGCATCAGATGACCTGGCCTCCACAATCACCCGACCTCAACCCAATTGAGATGGTTTGGGATGAGTTGGACCTCAGAGTGAAGGAAAAGCAGCCAACAATTGCTCAGCATATGTGGGAACTCCTTCAAGACTGTTGGAAAAGCATTCCAGCATTCTACAATGTAGAAAATAGTAAAAATAAAGAAAAACCCTTGAATGAGTAGGTATGTCCAAACTTCTGAATTGTGGTATATATCTGCCTGTGTGTGTATGTGTGTGTGTTCATATATCTCTGTGTCCCTATGCAGGAGGTGGTGGAGAGGTTCATCTCCCAGGGAGACACCCAGCAGCACCTGGAGGATCTGAAGAAGGAGAACCACAGAACCCTGCTACAGCTGAAGGAGGACAGGGACCGTCTGCACAAACACTTCCAGGACATTAAGTACTCCGGGGAGGCCAAGCTCTCCAGGTCAGTGGACAGGGGTTAGAGGTCAAGGGTTAGGGATTACATAGCAAACATAGCAGGCCAGAGAAGTTGGAAGTGGATGCTGATTATTTATTAAAACAATGAACCTCAGAACCGATCTTGGGGGATTGTAAATTGTGGGAGAAGACCAATCAAGCAACTAACTGTCAAGTTGTGGTACAAAAGTTGGTCTGAAAGTTTCCTCTCCTAGAGTTGAGTGTGTCTGTAATGTAATTCTGATGGATATTTCTTACTGTCCTTTCTTCTACAGTGGTCAGCAGATGCTGGAAGACTGTAAGCACCACCTGCAGGCAGAGCAGGGGAGGCGCGACGCCGCCAAGGAGCGTCTGGACTGGCTGACCCGTACCCTGAACACGGTCCGGGCCGGGGTGGAACACCTATCTGACAAACTGCAGCACATCAAACTGGTACAGAGAAGACCCCATTAACAATATAATGTACACTGACCCGAGACCTGTCAAATTGTTTAGATCTTTAAATGTTTAGATGAAGTTGCATTGGGCAACCTTGTAAAAAAATGTGAAGGTGCTCAGAAACATTATGTCAATTTTGTCCTCAAACACCTTCTCCCCTCCTCCAGGGTGAGGGCCCTGCCCCCCAGCTGCCCCCCGGCTCAGAGGAGTACGTGGTGGAGCTGCTGTCCCAGTCAGAACAGAAGCTGTTGTTACTGCAGGAGGAGCTCCAGGGGAACGACCTGGCCGCCATCATGAAGGAGATGGAGGAAGAGGAGGTGAGGAGGGAGGAGGGGGAGGAGAGATGGGGAGGAGGAGGAGGAGGAGGAGGGAGAGGGGGAGGGAAAGGACCTGGCCGCCATCATGAAGGAGATGGAGGAAGAGGAGGTAGGAGGAGGAGAGGGAGGAGAGGATCAGGGATAGGACTCTTCCTTATTCGTTAAACATTGATTGTTGCTGCCATAGAAATTGAATGAATGGGAATAAGCCCCTTAGACCACGGCAGTTTGACAGTACACTCATGTGTATACTCATTATTTTTCAGTGATTGCTGCTCCCAACAGTGAATTGGGTATTGTAGAGACAGACAGGTGTTTTAGACAGTATATGGAGCACCTACTCCAATAGGTCCTGCCAGGGTAAAGCTTTATGACCTGAATACCATCAGGTTATTTTCCATCCATTCACTACTCTACTCCAAGGTTGCCAGCCACACCAGCCAGACTAGATGCTACACACAGCCCATGTTATTTTAATCTGTGCACTGGTGCTTGAATAGCTTATCTGTACCTGGATGGAAATACAGCCATTAGGTGTTTGATCTTGATTGTTAATGAGCCACAGCCAGCCGGCAACCTTGAAGTCACCCCCTGGTGAGTGTTCCAAGAGTCAGAGGGTACGGGTGGTGGTACACCGTTAGCGCTTGTGATATAACAATGTCTGTCTGGGATTCTCTAATGGCATTGACTTTGACTGGTCTCAAGTTGTATGCCTTTGCATTTTGAAGGCATAAGCCCTGGTCCCAGATCTTGGTGCTTTATAGCCAACTCCTATGGTCGAATAAACAGACCTGCTTGAATAAAATGTTCCCTTTCACATCTTATGAGGTCAGACTGAGAACAACTGTCTGATTGTCTCTGTGTCTGTGTCTGTGGTGCTGCGTCAGTTCCATGCCAGCATCGAGGGGAAGCTGCCCCATTACAACACCCGCATCAAGCTGCCTGAGGCTCAGAGACAGGACCCATATGATGGTGAGATAGGATCAGACACATGTACACACGCACACACACAAACACAGTAACATTTTAAAAAACGATGACTATGAGACTTTCTCTCTCGCTCGCTCTCTCAATCCCTCTTTCTCTTTTCCCTCTCAGAAGAGGAGGAGAGCGGGGACGACGAGGGTGACATTATCACCAGGGCGATACTGAAGCACCAGTCTCAGCTCATCATCGACTCCAAGACTAAGAGGAAGACCAGGACCAAGAAGAAAAAGGGCAAGCTCTGATCCTAGATCAGTTAGGCTGGCTAGAGGTCACAATAAATATAATTACTAGAATGGGGATGTCAGCTCTAGTAATTATATTTCTATGACGAGAGCGGCCTTGAGTTTGTGTTTAGTGTGAGGTCATAGGTCTTATTTGTGCCCTGGATTGAGTGAAAATGCCTTTGCTTGAGATGGCATAGGGGACTTGAGTGAAATCTTAATCCTCTCATATAATTATTCAGTTAGCTAAATAATTATATTCCTTATTAACTAATGGAATGCACAGTAAATGTACACTACCGTTCAAAAGTTGGGGGTCACTTAGAAATGTCCTTGTTTTCCATGAAAACATACATGAAATGAGTTTGAATAGGAAATATAGCAAAATGAATAGGAAATGTAGTCATTGACAAGGTTAGAAATAATGATTTTTAATTGAAATAATAATTGTGTCCTTCAAACTTTGCTTTCGTCAAAGAATCCTCCATTTGCAGCAATTACAGCCTTGCAGACCTTTGGCATTCTAGTTGTCAATTTGTTGAGGTAATTTGAAGAGATTTCACCCCATGCTTCCTGAAGCACCTCCCACAAGTTGGATTGGCTTGATGGGCACTTCTTACGTACCATATGGTCAAGCTGCTCCCACAACAGCTCAATAGGGTTGAGATCTGGTGACTGTGCTGGCCACTCCATTATAGACAGAATACCAGTTGACTGCTTCTTCCCTAAATAGTTATTGCACAGTTTGGAGCTGTGCTTTGGGTCATTGTCCTGTTGTAGGAGGAAATTGGCTCCAATAAAGTGCCGTCCACAGGGTATGGCATGGCGTTGCAAAATGGAGTGATAGCCTTCCTTCTTCAAGATCCCTTTTACCCTGTACAAATCTCCCACTTTACCACCACCAAAGCACCCCCAGACCATCACATTGCCTCCACCATGCTTGACAGATGGCATCAAGCACTCCTCTAGCATCTTTTCATTTGGTCTGCGTCTCACAAATGTTCTTCTTTGTGATCCGAACACCTTGAACTTTGATTAGTCTGTCCATAACACTTTTTTCCAATCTTCCTCTGTCCAGTGTCTGTGTTCTGTTGCCCATTTTAATATTTTCTTTTTATTGGCCAGTCTGAGATATGGCTTTTTCTTTGCAACTCTGCCTAGAAGGTCAGCATCCCGGAGTCGCCTCTTCACTGTTGACGTTGAGACTGGTGTTTTGCGGGTACTATTTAATGAAGCTGCCAGTTGAGGACCTGTGAGGTGTCTGTTTCTCAAACTAGACACTCTAATGTATTTGTCCTCTTGCTCAGTTGTGCACCGGGGCCTCCCACTCCTCTTTCTATTCTGGTTAGAGCCAGTTTGCGCTGTTCTGTGAAGGGAGTAGTACACAGCGTTGTACGAGATCTTCAGTTTCTTGGCAATTTCTCGCATGGAATTTGTCAGAACAAGAATAGACTGACGAGTGTCAGAAGAAAGTTATTTGTTTCTGGCCATTTTGAGCCTGTAATCGAACCCACAATTGCTGATGCTCCAGATACTCAACTAGTCTCAAGAAGGCCAGTTTTATTGCTTCTTTAATCATCACAACAGTTTCCAGCTGTGCTAACATAACTGCAAAAGGGTTTTCTAATGATCAATTAGCCTTTTAAAATGATAAACTTGGATTAGCAAACAGAACGTGCCATTGGAACACAGGACTGATGGTTGCTGATAATGGGCCTCTGTACGCCTATGTAGAAATTCCATAAAAAATCAGCCGTTTCCAGCTACAATAGCCATTTACAACATTAACAATGTCTGCACTGTATTTCTGATCAATTTGATGTTATTTTAATGGACAAAAAAATTGCTTTTCTTTCGAAAACAAGGACATTTCTAAGTGACCTCAAACTTTTGAACGGTAGTGTATATTTAGGGGAGATACTGTAGCTAGGGGAACGTTTTTTTTTGTGGTGGCAGATCATATAGTACCATGCAATCACCACATTAGCTACTTTAGGGATGCAAGACTTGATTTTGTCACAAGCAGTTGATCACAAAATAATTGATTTCCCACTTACACCACTGATTTGTAGATTCTAAAATTGTAATCAAAATAGGAATGAAAATCAATAAAAAGCTTGATTTGAAGAATTACACAATCTTTGGATATTTAAGATTGCTCTAATGCAGGGGTGTCAAACATTCGTCCCGTGGGCTGGATTTGGCCCGCGAGCCCATTCAATCCGGCCCGCAGGTGTTTTTTGTTGTATATATTTTTTTACGCCATTGAAATGACTAAAGCCAAATTGAAACTGTGTAGAAATCAGGGCTTGACATTAACTTTTTTAGCCACTTGTCCTTGGGACAAGTAGGACTGATTTTTTACTTGTCCGAAAGCTGAAGTCACTTGTCCCCACCCAAAAAAGGTCTGTAACACCATAGGCCAAAAGGGTGACTGAAAATGAGTGAAGTACACATAGCCGCGGGAATTAGGGGTGCTGAGGGTGCTGCAGCACCCCCTGATAAATCACAATAAAAATAAATAATAATAATAAAAAACAAAATGTTAACCTGTTTGTGCCGAAGCATGCAGATGGAGCGAGTGACACAGTCAACGAGCTTCGCTGGCTGTGTGTCTTGTGATGGGTTGTAAATCATTATGGGCAGCAGAGCAACTTGCTTTGTGTAAATATAACATATTTATTGAAATAGGCAATAGCAAATAGGAATATAGGCAATTTACTCAATGTCAACCATGCACTGCCCTGCTGTGCGCTGCCTGATCCAATTCTGATCGGAGTAATTGTTTGATATTGTGATTTTAGTTGCTGAAATCTATATATTCTGGTTGTCCAATTAATTTTTTGACTTGCCCCGGACAAGCGGAAAAACCTTAATGTCGAGCCTTGGAAATTATAATGGACCTACATTTACAGTCTCTTCACTCTGTCCAGCTTCCTAACCGTCATTGGAAGGAAAGCTAGACAGTCAGGGAGCATGGGGAAATTCCAAAAGCAATGGATAGAGGACCATTTGTTGCTAATTTTGACGGCGAGGAAATATAATCAATTTAAAGTGAGGCCTTCCGGACCTCGTGGAAGACCGAATGCGGCACTCCTGCTCTAATGATTTAGTACAGGGTTCCCCAACTGGCGGCTCGCGGGTCTACAAATTATTTGTAATTATGTTCCGGTCCCCTGACCATCTGTTAAATAAAAAATCAGCCTGCGACTGAATCTAATAACACATATGGAATCATGTAGTAACCAAAAAGGTGTTAAACAAATCAAAATAGATTTTATATTTGAGATTCTTCAAATAGCCACCCTTTACCTTGATGATAGGTTTGCACACTCTTGGCATTCTCTCAACCAACTTCATGAGGTAGTCACCTGGAATGCATTTCAATTAACAGGTTTGCCTTGTTAAAAGTTAATTTGAGGAATTTATTTCCTTCTTAATGTGTTTGAGCCAATCAGTTGAGTTATGGCAAGGTAGGGGGGGTGTACAGAAGATAGCCCTATTTGGTAAAAGACCATGTCCATATTATGGCAAGAACAGCTCAAATAAGCAAAGAGAAATGACAGTCCATCATTACTTTAAGACAGTCAATACGGAAATTTCAAGAACGTGAAAGTTTCTTCAAGTGCAGTCGCAAAAACCATCAAGCGCTATGATGAAAATGGCTCTCATGAGGACCGCCACAGGAAAGGAAGACCCAGAGTTACCTCTGCTGCAGAGGATAAGTTCATTAGAGTTACCAGCCTCAGAAATTGCAGCCCAAATAAATGCTTCACAGAGTTCAAGTAACAGACACATCTCAACATCAACTGTTCAGAGGGGACTGTGTGAATCAGACCTTCATGGTCGAATTGCTGCAAGGAAACCACTACTAAAGGACACCAATAAGAAGATGAGACCTGCTTGGGCCAAGAAACACGAGCAATGGACATTAGACCGGTGGAAATTTGTCCTTTGGTCTGGAGTCCAAATTTGAGATTTTTGGTTCAAACTGTTGTGTCTTTGTGAGACGCAGTGTGGGTGAACGGATGATCTCCGCACGTGTAGTTCCCACCGTAAAGCATGGAGGAGGAGGTGTTATGGTGTGGGGGTGCTTTGCTGGTGACACTGTCAGTGATTTATTTAGAATTCAAGGCACACTTAACCAACATGGCTACCACAGAATTCTGCAGCGATACACCATCCCATCTGGTTTGGGCTTAGTGGGACTATCATTTGTTTTTCAACAGGACAATGACCCAACATACCTCCAGGCTGTGTAAGGGCTATTTTACCAAGAAGGAGAGTGATGAAGTGCTGCATCAGATGACCTGGCCTCCACAATCCCCTGACCTCAACCCAATTGAGATGGTTTGGGAAGAGTCGGACGGCAGAGTGAAGGAGAAGCAGCCAACAAGTGCTCAGCATATGTGGGAACTCCTTCAAGACTATTGGAAAAGCAGTCCAGGTGAAGCTGGTTGAGAGAATGCCAAGAGTGTGTAAAGCTTTCATCAGGGCAAAGGGTGGCTATTTGAAGAATCTCAACTATTACACATATTTTGATTTGTTTAACACTTTTTTGGTTACTACATGATTCCATATGTGTTATTTCATAGTTTTGATGTCTTCACTATTATTCTACAATGTAAAAAATAGTAAAAATAAAGAAAAACCCTTGAATGAGTAGGTGTGTCCAAACTTTTGACTGGTGCTGTACAACAGAACAAAGTGCTGAATTACTAAGTAATGCTATGCTTCCTTTATTTCTACCTAAAGCTGGTAAAATAAACTCAATTTATAACAGGGCATGTTGTGACAACACAAATGTTGTCTGGCATCTTCTTGTTGGCACAACAGATATTCTCTTATTTTGTACTGTTTGTATTTACTTCCTCTGTCTTAGCAAGAAAAGGCTGGGCTGTTCTCAGATCTGTTTGTACTGTCTTGCCAAATCATATGGTCATTGTCATGCCAAACATAGTAGCCTACCAACCAAAACATTTCCTTCACTATTACTCACATTAATATTCTGTCTCATTAGAATTTATGACTACTGTCTTTACACATCAATCACGCCATCATGTACTGTACGTCTTTACAGTATGAAACCAAACACCAACTTTAATTAGTGTACTGTACACACCCTGAAACTGAGAAGACGGTTTCCTCTGACAATAAAGTGTATTTCAATGAAACTACCGGTACCAATTGTATTGACACATCCGCTATATACCTAAGGTATTGTGAATAGTATGAAAGCATCACTTGGTTTTGTAAGAGCAGGTCACCTGTCTCTGTTCTTTAGGTTTTCTCTCTTTATGGTCCAAAACCATCTATTGTGAATAAAGGGGTCACCTTACGATGCAATACACTACACTACTTAACAAACGAGTGCTATTGTCCATTTTTGACATGAGAAAATGTGTAACATAAGTTGGCTTACAGGAAAGACACACCTCACATCTGAGGAACTACAGGGAACCTCACGCTACTGATCTAAGGACATGCTTTCTGTCAGTCTGAGCCATAGCCTACACCCTTGTGCTATGATTAGACTTTCTATTGACCTAATTAAGAAAATGTTTTTTCTCTTTTTGATTTTTCCTTTATGCCTGACATTCAATTAGTTGGGTCGTTCCACCAATTCATTGCCTTTTGAGAAGTGTAACTTGGTCACCTAATTTTTACATTCAACATTCAACTTCATAAAAACACATAAAAACACATTTTCCCATCTCAAGAGGTTAAATCAAATGTAATACTATATACTAAGTGCCTATTAAGTGCCAAATAAAGTAACAAGGTTGACCGTGACAGGGTTAACAATTTCATCTTAAATCAGCCATCTACTTTTACACTATGATTTCACTATTAGATGTTCAATGTTTATTTTGAGAGAAAAATATATATTTAAAAATGAAAAGTTTCACCATATTAAAACCAGAGACATTTGGAGAAATGTTGGGGTTAAGTGAGTTAAAATCTTCCTAGAAGTCACAGAGGATGCACGGAGGGACATGTCAAAATGCTGAATTTTGCCACTAGCAAGTCAGATTAATTGAATTCTATATTAAAGGGCATTTCATTTCATTTAACAGGCTTTTAAAATTCAATATTGACGCACAATTTCTACTAATATCAAATGGACGCAAAAGGCACTAATTTGGTGTAACGACCCAGTTGTTAGTGCTTCAGTTGAACTATGACTAATGATACTGTCCTCTACTTCCAACACCTTGTTGATGGGACAATCTTTCCTCATATCGTAGAATCAGAGATATGAACCAATAACTCTCACTCTCTCTCCCCTCCCTCACTGCCATCTCTCTCCGTATCTCTATTTTTCATTCCCTCCTCTCCCCCCCCACCCCCCACCTTTCTCTCTCTCTCTCTTCCACTCCTTCCCTCTCTCTCTCCCTTCTTCTCTCCATGCTCGCTCACATGATGCTGGCTTTGTGACTTATGTAACGAGACAGTGACAGCTGGGGGTGAGGGACAAGCAGGGGGACAAAAGCTTTTACAAACCAGCGGAATGAGTCATTGGGATTAAGCGTTCTTTGTTGTGTGAGTTTGACAGTATGAATGCCTGGCATGCATGGTGTACAACATGATGTTTCAGACAGTGTACTGTAATAGTACTGAGAAGGAACATACTTGGAAATCGCTTTAGCCTGCTTGGTTAATGAGAACAGGTTTCAATTAGTCGTTTTTGTAGTTTTGCAGCCCCTGCAAATCTATCAGATATTTCACTATTGACACTCAAAGGGCTGTAACAAGCCTTAGCGACCAATGTTTAAGCAATAAACAATTTTCCACAGACGCAACAAGAAAGAAAAGGATGTGTTTGCTTTAGATTGGGCGTTTGAAGTTACTGAAGTTATGACGCAGTATCACTAAATGCAGCTACAGAAAGTAAGAGGTGAATGCCAAGCAGAGAGACAGAACAAAGGTCAGGGCATAATGGGTGTGTATTTAGTGGTGGGGGTCAGGTGAACACATATACACCATTTACTTTTGTTCTCCTAACAGGGAACAATGTTGACCTCATTTCAAAGGGCCTAATACAGAGCTAGGGCTAGATTTCAATTGGTTGCTCTCACACAATACACACCCATTAGCCTACATATTAAATGTATAGAACGAATGTGACATACAACTTTGCAGTTTTATTAAATTCTCCATGTGGTCTGTATTAAAGGGCACTTCATTTAATATAACAGGCTTTTAATTCATAAAAGTGTAAATATATAAAAATATATATTTGATACAATATTGAATTTGGCCTTTACTAGTATAGCCCATAGAAATGCATTGAATAACACATTCATAAATGGCAAAAAAGACAGTCAACAAATACATCATAAGGAATAAGGTTTTGAAGCGTCTGCATTTTCACTTTTCAAGTTTGAATGTAAATTATATGCCTATACCATTAATCTTAGCTTTAAAAAATTCATGATTTTTGTGTGCTTTCAATCTTAGTTTTTTGAACATAATACAAAATGTTCAAGTTCATATCAATTGGATATAGAACTCATTGAGAAGGAGGAGCAGGCCACGGCCGAGAAGGCTGTTGGCAAGGAGGAGTTCCAGGGCGAGTGGACCGCCCCCACGGCCGACTTCGCCCAGCCCGAGGTGGCCGACTGGTCCGAGGGAGTGGCATAACTCATAGGCTTACATTGGTTTACACAGGCAGCCCAATTCGGATATTTTGCCCAATTAGTGGCAAAAGAGCTGATCTGATTGGTCAAAAGACCAGTTAGTGGAAAAAGGTCAGAGTTAGGCTCCCTGTGTAAATGCACACTTGTCTGCCTGAGGTTAAATGGCTGCATTTACACAGGCAGCCCAATTATGTGAATTAGGCTGCCTGTGTGAAAGTAGCCAACGAGACATACCTCCCAAACTATTTTACACAGCAGACATTCCAGAACACATGTTTCAGGTTTCAAAATCCACATTGTTTGTTCTCTTCACTCTGTACCTGTCCACATAGCAACCCCAATTACATTTTTCGTTCTCTTGAAGAGAATGTTCTAACAACCTGTCTGAACATCATTCAAGGCAAGGTACCTCATGCCCTTATCCAACCTGATGACTTGAGAGAGAGCGAGAGGGAGACTAACAGGTACCCTGCCTCTTTAAGATAATTAGCTAGGCAATCAATTAGTCATTGTACAACTGTGTTTTCCTAAATTGAACTACCCTTCCGCTCCACACACTCTGTCAATGAGGCCAGTTGCCATGGACTTCTAATCAAAACAACGTTTATGAAATGACCATCATGTGAAATGATAACGAAACATGCTATCAGCCCTGGTTAAAAATCAATGCAAACATGAAATGTGGAGATATTCGCAGGTAAGAAACAAACTATTGTCTCTATATAGTTGATGGTCAAAAACGTTTTTATCTTAATAGTTGTAGGCCTATTATTTCCTTATATATTAATTGCCAGAAATACAGGTACGATGCACACAGAAAGCCAGAAGCATGGCTCATCTCTCCAGTGTTGATGATTTGCCAACAAGAAAACAAAAGAGAGGCGGCAGAGTTGGGGGCTCGGTCACTTTTAATGAAGAGATAAGTTAAGCGGAAAGATATTGGACCTGACAGATCTGTAATCAACAGACTACTTATACAGTACCGTATTAGAACATTACACAATGGAGAAGAGGAGAGCAGGGAAAGAGAAGAAAGGGAACCAGCCGCCCTTCTTTCTCTCTTTCCTTTGCTCTCCATAGTTCAGCTGTTAAAGCACCAACCAGTACAATCAACAATCACTGAGTGACTGTTCAGTGCCAGTCTCTTCAACTCCAAGCTCCCCATCAACACAGTTTCCCTGTATGGAATGCTCTTGTCATCACTCAGAGAGAAACTGTACAACCATCATGGCTCCAAAGATGAATCTGGGCTGATCTGTCAAACTGCGGTTAAGGAGAAGCTCACCAATCGAACGCAGTAAGTTACTGTACTTTATATTTGTGTTTTCTAGCCTGGTAATATAGTCTGTTTTTGCTTTAGCCAACTCCTTTCTGTGTTCATTCATTGCCATGAAGAGTTGGCTACAGAACCCTTAAAGTCTAGGTCCAGCCTATGTGTTGTCTACACCTTTTTGAGGAAGGGACAGGTTGAGATGCATGTGAAATACTATAGTGAATCAGATTGGTATGACCAATAGTGTCATTCATGTTCATGCATTATTTACGTCAACACAAGTGACAACCAAAATGTAACCATAAGTTGTTAAAGCACCAACCAGTACAATCAATCATCACTGAGATTTTGTCTTCTAAATATTTGATTGTGTTTATTTTTGGCACCACTTATGTTAATGACTCAAAGATGGAGGCGTGGTCAAATGATTATATGGGTAAAAATGGCTATTATTATAGGTAGGCCAAGTCATGCTATGCCTCCTTTCTCTATTTCTCCGTAAAGCTGGTAAAAGAAACTCCATTTATAACGGGGCATGTTGTGCCAACACAAACGTTGTCTGGCATCTTCTTGTTGACACAACAGATATTTTCTCTCTTTTGTACTTTTTGTATTTACTTCCTCTGTCTTAGCAAGAAAAGGCTGGGCTGTTCTCAGATCTGTTTGTACTGTCTTGCCAAATCATATGGCATCTCAACACAGTTTCCCTGTATGGAATGTTATTTTCATCACTGAGAGAAACTGTACAACCACCATGGCTCCAAAGATGAATCTGGGCTGATCTGTCAAACTGCGGTTAAGGAGAAGCTCACCAATCAAATGCAGTAAATTACTGTCCTTTATATTTGTTTCCTAGCCTGGTAATATGGTCTGTTTGTTCTTCAGTCAACTCCTCTGTGTGTTCATTGCCATGAAGAGTTGGCTACAGAACATACAGTCTAGGACCAGGCTACAGTGGGGGAAAAAAGTATTTAGTCAGCCACCAATTGTGCATGTTCTCCCACTTAAAAAGATGAGAGAGGCCTGTCATTTTCATCATAGGTACACGTCAACTATGACAGACAAATTGAGAAAAGAAATCCAGAAAATCACATTGTAGGATTTTTTATGAATTTATTTGCAAATTATGGTGGAAAATAAGTATTTGGTCACCTACAAACAAGCAAGATTTCTGGCTCTCACAGACCTGTAACTTCTTCTTTAAGAGGCTCCTCTGTCCTCCACTCGTTACCTGTATTAATGGCACCTGTTTGAACTTGTTATCAGTATAAAAGACACCTGTCCACAACCTCAAACAGTCACACTCCAAACTCCACTATGGCCAAGACCAAAGAGCTGTCAAAGGACACCAGAAACAATATTGTAGACCTGCACCAGGCTGGGAAGACTGACCCTGCAATAGGTAAGCAGCTTGGTTTGAAGAAATCAACTGTGGGAGCAATTATTAGGAAATGGAAGACATACAAGACCACTGATAATCTCCCTCGATCTGGGGCTCCACGCAAGATCTCACCCCGTGGGATCAAAATTATCACAAGAACGGTGAGCAAAAATCCCAGAACCACACGGGGGACCTAGTGAATGACCTGCAGAGAGCTGGGACCAAAGTAACAAAGCCTACCATCAGTAACACACTATGCCGCCAGGGACTCAAATCCTGCAGTGCCAGATGTGTGCCCCTGCTTAAGCCAGTACATGTCCAGGCCCGTCTGAAGTTTGGTAGAGTGCATTTGGATGATCCAGAAGAGGATTGGGAGAATGTCATATGGTCAGATGAAACCAAAATATAACTTTTTGGTAAAAACTCAACTCGTTGTGTTTGGAGTTCAAAGAATGCTGAGTTGCATCCAAAGAACACCATACCTACTGTGAAGCATGGGGGTGGAAACATCATGCTTTGGGGCTGTTTTTCTGCAAAGGGACCAGGACGACTGATCCGTGTAAAGGAAAGAATGAATGGGGCCATGTATCGTGAGATTTTGAGTGAAAACCTCCTTCCATCAGCAAGGGCATTGAAGATGAAACGTGGCTGCGTCTTTCAGCATGACAATGATCCCAAACACACCGCCCGGGCAACGAAGGAGTGGCTTCGTAAGAAGCATTTCAAGGTCCTGGAGTGGCCTAGCCAGTCTCCAGATCTCAACCCCATAGAAAATCTTTGGAGGGAGTTGAAAGTCTGTGTTGCCCAGCGACAGCCCCAAAACATCACTGCTCTAGAGGAGATCTGCATGGAGGAATGGGCCAAAATACCAGCAACAGTGTGTGAAAACCTTGTGAAGACTTACAGAAAACATTTGACCTGTGTCATTGCCAACAAAGGGTATATAACAAAGTATTGAGAAACTTTTGTTATTGACCAAATACTTATTTCCCACCATAATTTGCAAATAAATTCATTAAAAATCCTACAATGTGATTTTCTGGATTCTTTTTCTCATTTTGTCTGTCATAGTTGACGTGTACCTATGATGAAAATTACAGGCCTCTCTCATCTTTTTAAGTGGGAGAACTTGCACAATTTGGTGGCTGACTAAATACTTTTTTCCCCCACTGTATGTGTTGTCTACACCTTTTGGGTGAAGGGACGGGTTGAGATGCATGTAAAAGACTAGAGAATCAGATTGGTATGTTCATACAGTACACTATTGTGGACCATTATTTAGATCAACTTAAGTGACAACGAAACTGTAACCATAATATTTTGTCACTTATGTTAATGCCTCAAAGATGTAGAGGTGTGGAGTCAACAAATGATTATATATGTGTTAAGAGCGAACAAAGCCTGTCGGTCCTGGAAAGAGCAGTGATTACGTAGACAGACGGTGGATTCATGAATGACTTGGTCATGGTTTCATAGATTGACTGTAGGAATTGTTGAAAATTATTTTAGGTATTTTTCCTGTTCTTAAAAGTAGACAACATTCCCTTTTCATGGAATTGGTTCAGAAAATGGATGTCATTGTGCTTCTATGAACCAATTAATATGTTAGAGTAATGTACAGGAATTCAATGTTCCAAAATATTTGCTATCTAGCCCTCTAAATGTCATTAAGAAATTCCCATAAAGTACTGTACTGTTGAATTACTCCTTTGTCTTTTTTATTTAACCTCTTCCTTGCAATATAAGATTACTGAATTTCCTAGAAAATTGGCAATAAAGTATCGGAATGTAACATAAAAAAGGATGACTTTCATTCTGTTCTGTAGACCTATCATTCAATCATTGTCACTTCTCCTACATGGTTGTACATGGTTGTACTCTAGTGTGGTTGTAAGGGCTCTCTCTACTCTCCCCTTGTCAGGTGAGAACCTTGAGGACTCTACTACCTGTGGATGAGGATGCGGTCTACACTATCTCTCTGTGGAGGAGAAGGGGACGGCAGGGGCCTGAGGGCCCGGGTAGGCAGGATGAAGAGACTGCTGTGCCTTCGACACACCCACCGTGTGGATGTCCTGACAGACATGGAGCCGGGGGTTTGGCTGAGGCACTTCCAGCTGCTGGACACGGAGGTCACTGAGGTGAGTTGGTGGAAAGGTGATGTTTGCCCTTTCGTTATAGCTAAGGGCCAAAGAGAGTAGAGTTGGTGGTGGCATGGTGTTTCCCCTTTCAAGTGGGTGACTGGGTTGCCTGAGTGTCAATGCGTAGAGGATTAAAGGTCTGTCTGACTCAGTATTGTGTAAAGTACCTATCAAATGGTAATATATCATTTAGGAGGGTAGATTTTGAGGCATGGCGTTTCCCCTTCCAGTTGGGTAAAAGAGTTGCTTGAGTCTCAATGTGTAGAGGCCGAATGGTTTTGACTGACTGACACCCTATTTAGTTATTGTGCATACACATTTGAGCAGTCATTTAGCTTGGTAGCTCCATTGTGGTCCTCTGTAGCTCAGCTGGTAGAGCACGGCGCTTGTAACGCCAAGGTAGTGGGTTTGATCCCCGGGACCACCCATACACATAAATGTATGCACGCATAACTGTAAGTCGCTTTGGATAAAAGCGTCTGCTAAATGGCATATTATTATTATATTATTATTGCAACCAAATAAATGTGAGGTATTGGACCTACAGGGACTTGGCAAGTGAAACCAGTGAGTGGGAGCTTCCTGAATATGACATGAAAACACTTTTCTTGAGTCAGAATATCCAGTTGAACTCAAACTGGTGTGGGATATATATATTTTTTGCCTTACTTTTGGATCTTCCTCTTACCAGGATTGATTTACAAGAGCCTGACGTCTCCAGTGACGTCAGTTGCAGAGCTAGGGTTGAGATTTATAGGGGCCAACTTTACTGTCTAGGTTAGGTTACTGCGTAAATGGTAAGAGGGAGTGGTCATGTGCTGTATAACAGCTGTCATGTACCTCAGTGTGAGGTGGTTTTATGTCAGAGCAGTGGTTGTTCTCATGTAGGCTGCTGCTTTTGTTTCCTTTGTTTTCAGCAACACAGTAGCTATTTTTGACACTGAGGAGGAAGGAAGTCCACCAGGAAGTGTGTCTATCTGTCATTTCTGAAGTGTGCTTGTTTTAACATGTCTCTTCTGATAAGCGCTGTCATTTGGACATGTCCCACAGTTTTCATGAGAACATAAATATTGTTCCAAAAAGACAGTTTACTCATGTTAAAGAGAATACAAAATCGAGATGAATTTGGTTTGATGTTATCAAATCGGACAATTGTTGTGCGTTGTTGTGAATTCAGTGTGTGTGTGTCTCATTAACGTTAATTATTCACCCTGCACCCTCGGCTACCCTCTCTCATTCTCTTTGTCGTGCCTCTCTGGACTGACAGTGTGGCATTGGATGGCCATGGTTCAGATATTCAGAGGAGAGAGAGAGAGGGAAAATAAACTCATTAAGCAACAGTTACCCATTCTCCCCTTTTGAAACCCACTGTTTGCTAATGAGGGGAGTTTAGAATGGAAACCGCCATTGATCAAAAGCCATCTGCTGAGCTAGTGGTGGTTGACACTTTATCATTGGGCGGTCGCGGCGCTTTATCATTGGGCCAATTTAGGGATAAAAGTAGATTAGTGACAACTTTTTCAACAGATTTTAGTGCACTTGTCCGCCCTGAGACTGAAAGGTTGGGAGTTCGATCCCTGGCCGAGTCATACCAAAGACTGTAAAAATGGGACCTGATGCGTCTCGCTTGGCACTCAGAATTAAGGAGATATGTTGGAGGTAAGGTCCTGCGATAGACTAGTGTCCTGTCCAGGGGGTGTACTTGTATGTTAAGCTGCCTCACGCTACAGAAACAGGAGATAGGATCCTGCTATATGAGCCGTTCTGGCTCGCACAAGCCAAGGCTCATGCAAGGCTATGAGAACACTGGGACTAAAGAGCTAATGTTCAGCTCAACAAAAACCCTACATGTTTCCCTTCACCAAATGATAAGTATGGTCTGCTTCTACGTCATTTTGGAACTGTCAGTCAGTCAGTAGGAAAGGACAGCAACAGGTGACACTGGCTTGGAACACTCAATAGGAACAGAGCAGACTTGTTTTTCTGTGGCATTTCCAACCACGCCATACCCCTTACAGACACCATGGGTTGAGAGGAGTCCTGAGAACTGTCCCGACTGGATTTCAGATTAGTGGCAGTAAGATGGTATGACGGAGATGCCAGCTGCAGTCACCTGAGAAGCACATTACAGGCCTATTGTTCTTGCCTGAAGCATTTTCTCAGACTTGTGATAGTGTAAGACTGTTGAATATTCCCAAAACACTGATGGCAAAAAGATCATAGTGCCTCCAGTGTTTGAGAGTAGAAAGTGAATTAATGCATTTAATAAAATATTTCCAATGTTCCTGTTATGGCTATAGGCTATAGTATGCCTACCGTAATCAGACAGCATATATACCTACTAAGATGGTGCACATTTTGTTTATTTAATTTTTTAAATTATTGTCATTTGCCTAAATAGTCAGAAAAAAACATTACAAGTGTGAAAGTTGTGAATTACATGGCTGTCACTGTCAGTTTGTGACACTGCTGTCACCAAATCTGTGTTGACGTAAAAGCGCGTGGTATCGAGACTACCGCCCCACCCTCACCTGCTAGTACAGCGTCTGCTCTCGCGCTCAGGTGCTGTCACTGCGACTCCAGCTGTCGCACATCGAAACTCGCACAGACAAGCTGTGTCGGCTAGGCTATCGAGTTTTGAAGCCTGCTAAGAAGTATATTAATCTATTTTTTTTAAATGTCGTTTGAGTTGATAAAGTATATAAAATGAACTCGACATTATACGCAATTCATCAAGAATTGTTTGTTTGGTCGGATCAGCGACATCCCAGGTAATTTGCGGAACTAGGCTACTGGCTGTGTCATCCATTACTTATTTCGGTCACTCACGGATTACTTCATTGGAATATCAGTATCTACCAGCAGCAAAACAGAAGAAATGGCTCCCTAAACTACTAGAAACTTTACCTTCTTTCATCAACTAAAACGACTGGGAAATATGGGGAAATGGCGTTTGTCAATGGTATTAGTCTTACCTTTATTCATTGCTTACTGTACTTCTTTTGAAATATCTGTCTTATCAATTACACAGCCTTTTTATCCTGTGAGATTTTACTATTTTAAATAAACAATAGCCTACAATAATTTTAAACCTTCATAACTTGACTTATCAAATAAATAAATAATTTAATAACAAAGCAAATAATCAAAAGTATTATTATAGGACCATATTGTGATATCACAACAGCTTTAACTCAATATTGTCTTCAAGATGTAATATTTCGATTTTTATGTCCTTTTGATTATTTTGAAGGTCCATATGCATGCATGTGTATTTGTTTATGTGTATATGTACACACACCAGACAGGGACAGAACATTGAGCTAGCCTAATGGTCCAGTCCAGACCAGTGTACCATGGAGAATTATCAACAAAACTTGCATGTCTGGCATATGGAGGAGACCGACACAGACATGGAGGGGGCAGTAAATAGTGGCTCCTGTTCCCGTTCCCTCAGCAGCCAGCCTGTCTCCATTAGGTGTTGTATAATGACAACAAAACACTCATTTAGAGCCTATCGATGTTCTTTACGACAGGCTATGGATATCGACAGGCTTTTAATGGCTGTGAATAGCATCAACCAGAGCCATATAGATAGATAGACGGAGAGAGAGTTTGGACATTGCCGTCTATATGACTCTCAGATCCAATATGTCTGATAGTGTGGAAACTTCCTTGTTTCCTCATTCTCTGTATATGGCTTAGTTCTCCATTGTGTGTTAGTGGGATACTAGCTAGAAGTTTCACCCTAGAAGTTATTATTTTGGCATTCATGGGCTCTCTCTAGGGACTGAGAAATGCTAGATGTTACTGAAAAGTGTTACTCCAATTCTGTTAGCGACGTGAACAGAACACAGACATACTTAGAGGTTCTGTAGCGCTCTCTAATGCATGGGTAGGTAGGCCGCATGGATACAGTGAGTTCTGCTTTGCCTAAAAGCTACAGGTCTTGGTAGGGTCTTCTGGCTACCCACCCAGTCGGGTCAAAGTCTAGGGGCTACAGAGCTGGTAGCGCCACTCTCTGCCCTCTCTGAAACTGGATTCTCTGGTTACATGGTCAGGGTATCACCTCTGTCTAGTCTATGGGATTATGGGCTATTTGGGCGCCTTCTGTATGTCAGGAAGTGTCTGATTGTGTCTCAAATGGCACCCTATTCACTATATAGTGCACTACTTTTGACCAGAGCCCATAGGGAATAGGCTGCCATTTGGGACGTACCCTCTGTAAGAAACGGTGTTTGGTTGGGTTTCACCCCATACAATGGCCTCTACTCTGAGAGAAAAAAAAGGAAATGCCATAGTGTTTTTATTTAATTGTATTTATTTGACCATTTAATAACACAATTCAACAACACATGGATGCAATGCATTTAAAAACGTTGAGGATGACTTAAACGTATTTCCATTGTGGTCCTCTTTGATGGAGATTGAATATTATCTCTACTCGGCTCCGGATGATGGAAAGGGAGTTGATGCAGTTTGGGCTGGAAAGGCAGTATAGCTTGAGTGGAGGGAGCATCGATGTTGCACATGTCTTGCTAAAAACTTGTCACATTTTTGACATAGATCCTTATCCATTTTTAAATCTATAATTGCTAATTAATGTGCTCGTATACCGGTCAGATGGGATATAATCATATAGGAAATTCCACTGTTACCAAAAACATGTCTAGCTGAAAACATGCCACACGTTGACATTTAGGTCCCTATACGTTGTGAAATGTGTATTATCTATTTAATGACATCACATACCTGTTGCTGTACAGGCATGCAGTCTAATAGCAGGTGCCTCTGCAGCATTTACATTTGCATAGATCAATGTCTAGCTAAGGATGTGCCATACGTTTGACATTTCGGTCCCTTAACATTGTGAGATGTGCAATTAATGTTTTAAAAAGCTCTCATACCAGCTAGACAGACTAATAGATGCCTCTGCAGTGCCATCATAGATATAATTCTCAGTTCAAGGTTGTTTGAAAGCAGCATCTGTGGAATGATGCTATTGACGTAGCTGTGCTTAAACTGCTCATTGCTTGAATGCTTTGAATGTGATGATCTCTACATTTGGCTTGTGGTGTTTGTCACAAAGCATGAGGAAAATGTAGGCCACTTCACTGCAGTTAAAGTTAAATGTCAATGTGAATTTAGTAGGACGGGCAAACCCATTTTGATTAATTGTGTGTGTGATGGCACTTTTGGCTAACGTCAACAAAACCCTTGATGTGCAATCACTTGTCTATTCTATTGAAGCCTCACCTCCACTCTCTTTGTCTCTCACCAGGATCCAGTGCAGGAGTGGGGGGAGGAGGTGGAAGAGGGGGCCGTGTTCGGCATAACCCTGTGTAGGGAGCCTGTGCTCCCCAGCCCCTCCACCCAGGACCCCTCAGACCCTCTCGCAGAGTCCCCGTCGACTCCATCGGTCTTCAACTTCATCCAGTACCACACAGTGAAGGTAAAAGCACTTTGAGAGAAAGCGTGATCAGAGAGAGAGATGGAGAGGGAGAGACTGGGGATAGATAAAGGACGAGACAATGAGAGAGGTGGAGAAAGGGAAGGATAGAGGGAGACAAGCACTTTGCGACAACTGCTAATGTAAAAAGTTCATTATGAACAAAGTTGATTGTATTTGATTGAAGGTGCGTCGGTTGAAGGCGGGGACCCTGGAGCGCCTGGTAACCCACCTGCTGGACTCAAAACACCAGGAAGCTGACTACGTCAGAGTGTTTCTGTCCACCTACAGAGCCTTCACCACCACCAACACACTCATAGAACTGCTCTTCCAGAGGTGAGACACAGAATATTATTATATGGTGGTTGCTGTGTTTTGTTATTCAGAGAAACATGCATTTAACAGAAATGTAATTAATTATGTGGCACAGTGCTGTTGGTCTTCCAGAGGTGAGATGGTTACAGAGACGATGTTACTTCTGAATGTTTTGTTAAATGGTAATTTAGCAGACACTTACTGTCAAGATAGGTTGGCTAGACGGATTAAGTGTTAAGTAGAAAACTTTAAATCTATGTGTTTTTGTAAATGGGAAAAGTCATTGAAAACAGTTATGACTGAAGACATCTTGTAAAGTAAACCCTTGAGTCTTGCCTGGAGTCCTTGGACTAGATGGGAACCATACAACATGACCTGAAATCTTATCAGACTAATAACCCCTGACTAACCTCTGAGGCTGCCCTTGGTTACACCTCTTTCAACAATATTTGGAAGGCATTTGACGTGATGCAGGAATTCTAATGTTCTAAGTCTGTCCTAGTTTGTATAATTCAGTGTCACCCCATACATATTTGTGTGACGTCGTGGGAGGCGACAGTCCCTCAGTTATGTGTTTGCCTAACCGGTTCCTAATTACCTACCACATGACAGATCCAACAAGAATGTTTACAGACTCCTTTTTAAAAAAGCTGCCTCATAGGTTTTTAAGTATAGTATTTTCTGCAATAAAGTTGCTAAATTATGTTAACTTTCCAAAAATTCGGAGGTTTCCAGATATCATAGTTGGAGGATTCCTGGATCTTCTGCTTATTCCCTCAGGAAATCCAGGAATTCTCCAACCGGGATTTTTGGAAATCCTGGAAACCTTATTCTGCAATAACATTGTATTTAACTTTTCTGTGCTATCGACTAGTAAGACCCTTTACCAGTTCAGTAGTTAGCTTTTTACTGGAGTTTAATGCAATCTGCTCTGACCCATTACATTTAGAACCCTAGAGATAATGATGTATTGGTTGTTAAACAGTCACCCTCATTTCTGCAGCGCTGGTAGCAATAGTCTTCCTTTAGGCTGAAACTGACGTCACCATGAGCTAGCTCCAGGGTGCATAGATTGTAATTGACAGCAATGGGCTTTCCACTGAAGGTCAGATCTCTGTAGTTTATATGTCAGTAAAGGGCTACTCTTGCTTGTCAGACTCATGGTGTGGGAGGAGAGTAGCAGAGGGCTAACTATTTCTGTGACATCGACAATGTTGGTCAAACATTGCATTGTACCACTAAATCCCTTGTAGGAGCAGTAACCAGTGAGCAAATATTAGTTTATTTTCTAACTACTGCATATCTCTATTTCCATAGGGATGATATGATTGCCAACCTGGACAACACTGTCTGCCCAAGGAGGTATGAGTAACTTCACTCTCTCTACTCCTTCTACAATGTCTTCTCACCATAAAATACAAGTGTACTTTTAATTCATAAAAAAAACACCCTTGATATGAATCATCACCCCCCCCCCCCCCCCCCAGCACCATTGTGCCCCTGATCAGAACCTGGCTAGAGGAACACAGGGAGGACTTCAGGGAACCCCCTCGGCACCCCTCCCTGAGGCTGCTCTGTTTCCACCTCCGCCACCGCCTCGCCTTCCGTCGCCTCGCACACACAGCTGAGACACTGCTCAAGAAGCTCCAGGAAGAAGGTTGGTAGCGTTCAGTAAGGCACACCGTAGAGACATGTTTTTCAACAGAAAACAAACTGTGTTTTTATTGGACAAATGTAGGTAGTACATCACTGTTTCAAGATTTTATCCTTGCCCCTTTTTCTCACAAGCAAAAAACGGCATCCTATCTCACCAGTAGAAGTCTTACAAGTTGTGATTTTGCTAGGATGGTGGTACGGTAGTTAGTAACTCTTTTATTTTCTTCCTAGATCGCACTAGTCTGGATCAGTCTGCACCAATAGATAATAGTGATTGTCAGCAGAAAGAGGAGGGGTCAGGAGAGGAAGTACCGAAGGAGGAGGAGACTGGAGACTTTATGGACTTCCCTGTCATAGAAGTGGCAGAGCAGCTGACACGATTAGACGCTGTAAGTGTCAATCATCTTTATAACTCGACCCTTTCTGTTCAATCACTCTGCATGAATGACAAAGCTTACAAAGTTTATTTCCCTCCCTCCCTTCTTCCTATAGGAGCTCTTCATCAAGGTGGTCCCGTTCCAGTGCCTGGGCTGTGTCTGGTCTCAGCGGGACAAGAAGGAGAGCCGCAACGTGGCGCCCACTGTCCGCGCCACCATCGCCCAGTTCAACGCCGTCACCAACCGGGTCATCACCTCCCTGCTGTGTCCCTCGTCAACGTCTCCGAACTCGGTCTCCTCCTCAACCCCGAGTCTATCCACGGCCCCTAGCTCCCCTCTCCTCCCCCACACCAGCCCCACCCTCAGGGCCAGGGTGATAGAGAGGTGGATTGCCATAGCACAGGTCAGCAAAGCCAGATAGAACATGTTAGAGACATGTTTAGCTATAAAATAAATAAATATATATTTATCAATGTTATTGTGCATTGAAAATCAGGAAAAGTGGCTAAATGTGACATTGTGTTTGGTCGTGTCCTTTGTAGGAGTGCAGAACGCTGAAGAACTTCTCCTCTCTGAGAGCCATCCTGTCAGCCCTGCAGTCCAACGCTGTGTACCGCCTCAAGAAGACCTGGGCTGCCGTCAACAGGTGAGATATGCAGAGGCGCAGCAGGTTTACACTTTGTCAGCCAGTGATTCTGAGGGTAAGTTTCTCAGACCCAGATTTACTCTACTTCTGGACTGAAAATCACTCAGATATTCTCCTTTGAGCGGAAAACAACCCTGAATATGGTGGCTGAGATGCATACTGCACATTTTTGAAAACTGACAATTTATTTTATTTTAGGGATTGTATGGCCTGTTTCGACCAGCTGTGTGAGACGTTCCCAGATGAGAACTGTGTTATGACCAGCAGAGAGATCCTGGTGGAGGTAAGAACCACAGAATATAACCATAGAACCACAGAATGGAACAATAACCATAGAGTTCTAATTCTACCACTTAAAAAGGCTTTTTCCACCTGAGTAGTAACCTTTACTGTACCTCCATCTTTGTTCCGTGAGCTGTTATTCATTTTTTACATTACATTTTTAGTCATTTAGCAGACTATCCAGAACGACTTACAAGAGGAACTAGGGTTAAGTGCCTTGCTCAAGGGCACATGGACAGATCTTTTACCTAGTCAGCTCAGGGATTCGAACCAGCTACCTTTCGGTTACTGGCCCAATGCTCTTAACCACTAGGCTACCTGCCGCCAACTAAAAGACTGATATGGGTGTTAATACAGTATAATGATAGGGCTGTTATCATATCTGAAGTGTACACTTCAGCACAAAAGAGCCATTGTACTGTATATGGCTAGCAGATGGCCACACAATCAAATAGGGTCAGTCATATCCGATAGCACTGTCTATCTATTTTCACTTTTACTTGTTGGCTTTGTTGACGGCCCACATCTAAAGGTGGCGGATTCAATATGACTGCCAGTTTCGGGCTGGGCACATTATGAGTCACACTGCTTTGACTGAACCCACACACACCTCTGGGTAAAATCAGCAACATCTATTACCAGGCGGAGGTGACTTGGTGTGTGTTGAGCAGAGGACGCTGGTGAGGATGGCTCATAATAATGGATGGAATGGAGTGAATGGAATGGGATACATGGGAAAACCAGGTGTTTGATACAATTCCATTTAGTTTCAGCCATTACTATGAGCCCGTCCTCCCCGTTTTAAAGTGCCACCACTGGCTGAATCTAAAGAAGGGTGTGTGCTTGTGTTTATAGGTGATTCATTGGTCAATCTCAGCCTTATCATGACAGGGGGACACCCAATCAGACACCACACCCAATAATAACAAGAACTAAGTAGTTATTCATTAATTAATTAATAAACTATGTACTGCACTCACTGTACAATAAGTATTATTTAACAGCTATTTGGCTTGCTATGATTGCCCTACCCATCTCATATCAAACTCCATGTACTTGTTTAAGCCAAAACAAGTAGAATGAGGTAGCATGACTGTGAATAATACACACTATTCCAAAGCAGTCTCACATGTAAGAACCTTTTAGAAGCTTTTATTGATTCTTGGCTAATGGCTGGCAATTGAATGATTTGCTCTGCCCCTTTTGTACCAAGCCTAATGTGACTGTTGTTTTTGCTGTTCTCTAGGATGGCAGCCAGCCAGATGACAACGCCACCCCCAAGTCACCCCGGCTGTGCCCCATGTCTAAACAGATGGTAAGACTACTTCCTGTCTGTGCTGTAGGTGTTCTAACATGATCTGTACTGTACTAAAATGATATAACTTCTGTCTATGAGCACCTTCAGTATATTGGGTGAACAGCTAGCATGCTGGTAATATTCAGTTACTGCCCACAACAATCGTGCGAATCCATTGAAAAATCAGCCGACCATTATGTGGCTTCCTTATTCTTTGACTTTGGACCACAGAGCACGATAGACGCGGAAAAAGACTAAAATAATACTGTTAGCTCAGCAAACAAGTCTCTTCCTAATGCTTTAGAGAGGAAAGAGGAAGTGAGGTAGGAATACCCTTTAATGGTCCTGACCCGTCCTAGTTTCAACTTCTCCGTAACAAGTCACATGCAGCCTGAGGCTGCGATACTGGGTGCGTCCCGAATGGCACCCTATTTTCTATATAGTGCACTACTTTCTGGTCAAAATTAGTGCTGTATTTAGGGAATAGGGTGCCATTTGGGTCAGACAGTGATCGACCACAGCTGAGATTTCCTAATATAGATCTCTCTCCGTTCCAACCTTCCTCCTTTTTAATTTCCATCCTCTCGTGAAGTGGAAACTCTTAGTCAGCTCAAATCACAACAGTTGCCTTTTGCACACTTTAATGACACTTGAATTTACGTTGTACAAAGTTGACTTAACTTAGACCCTTTTAGTCATCGTGGATCATCATAGTTCAGCATTGTGTCAATGTTGTATAAAGGTTAGGTGATGATTATTCTGTCTATGCTTTGTGTATGAACATGATCGCCGTGAACTGTTATATGACCACTATCCCGTTGTCCCTCACACAATATAAACTGTTTACATTGTTTAGAACATATGTGTTCCAATGGCTCCATATTTAGTGCACTACTTTTGACCAAGGGTCTGGTAAATTAGTGCACTAGGCAGGAATAGGGTGCCATTTGGGACGCATATAAAATAATCTAGCATAGGCTGCTCTATGACGTAGTGTCTTACAGTCTTATTGTCCCTCAAACAGAGCCCTACCAGTGGTGTCGTCCCCTACCTGGGCACCTACCTGACAGTCCTCACCATGCTGGATACTGCACTCACAGACACAGTAGAGGTGAGATCAAAATACTAATATCTAACCCAATTTAATCAGTATGAGTGTGGCTTTGTGATGTGGCCTTCCTAGACTTTTTGGTGGTCAGAACATCACACAACTTTTCACTCATATTTATATGAGCCACTTTCCTTGTCTATTATTTGTCTGCATTTACAATGATCTGATACATGTGCGATCATTTCAACCCTATTTGTATCCCAATTCACAGGGTGGCCTCATCAACTTTGAGAAACGTAGACGGGTAAGTGTCACCCCCTAGTGGTTTTTAAAATAAATGCAACCGATCTCAGTAACCATACAGTACTGTGTGAGTTGGCTGTATCATGACATTCTCTCCCTCCCTCCCTCAGGAGTTTGAGATCCTGTCTCAGATTGGCCAGCTGCAGGCGTTCTGCTCCTGCTACAGCCTCCCAGTAGACCAGACCATCTCAGCCTGGCTGCAGAACCACACCATGCTCAATGACCAGGAGAGTTATGAGCTGTCCCGTGCTCTGGAGCATCCGGTCGACCCGTGTCCAAACTCCCCCTCTTCCTGGAGCCACCGCCTGCTCGCCAAGAAGCTCGCCTCGTAAGTCTGACCTTCCTATGGCTGAAATGTCAAGAATCCTTTCTAACATCGTGTATTATTTACCCTGTGCCACTCACTCTCTAACCATATACAAAACTTCACTGTGTTGTAGCTACATTTTACATTTTAGTCATTTAGCAGACGCTCTTATCCAGAGCGACTTACATGAGCAATTAGGGTTAAGTGCCTTGCTTAAGGGCACATCGACAGATTTTTCACCTAGTCGGCTCAGGGATTAGAACCAGCGACCTTTCGGTTACTGGCACAACGCTCTTAACCACTAAGCTACCTGCCGCCCCAGCTAGTCTGGGTACCGGTCTTTTCTAGCTAACATTCCGCTCCTGTCATCTCTCTTTGTCTTCAGCCAATGACAGGAGTGTATTTAGTATTTTAATGAGAAATAAAATAAATATATATATATTTGAATACAAAATATACTCCTGTCATTGGCCAAATACAAAGAGTGGCAAGGAGTGGAATGTTAATGAAAAAGACTGGTACCCAGGCTATAGTGTAGCAGTCTGTTTTAGGAATGTTCCTAATCTATTGAGGAAAAAGAAGTAGCAAGAGTGCTTCAGGTATTCCCAAACACCCACAGGTGCTCTTGGAGGGGAATAGTCATTGAAAAGGAAAAATTATAACCACAAATGGGTGTTAAGTGGTGTAAAAAATCATAGTCCAGGTACTCGTGTGGGTTTGAAAGTTAAAAAGCCTTTATTGTGTGGGCTAAATCATTATTAAAATACACAAGTGCGTATCGGCTAACGCCGTCATCAGGGCGTCCGTCTATACCTAAACCCTATTGAACATGTGAGTGTTTTGAGGTATTTGTGAGCACTTGAAGTAACTCTTTCCGTTTTCTTGTGTGTGTAGGCTGCTGTCGGTCACTGACGTCTCCAGCAGAAAGACCCATTCAGACCAGATCAGTGTGTCATCATCAGGCTCCAGTGGTTCTGAGATGGAGGATCTGTCCTCACCACAGCCCCTCAGAGACAAACTCAAGGTACATACCCTTGTTCAGTATTTATCTTGTCCTATACCATGTCCAGGGTTCAATCAGATCTGGGTTCAAACAGATCTGGGTTCAAGTATTATTTGTTCTCGTTCAAATATTTTTAGCATTTGATTGAGCCTGCCTGGAGAGCCGTTTGGGTAGGGTTTACACTTTGGGGAGTATTCTATTGGTTCCAATGTGCCAGGCAAGCTCAATAAAGCACAGCTAAAGTACTGTTTGAATCCAGGTCTGAAGTTACATGTTGACCTTGTTTATGTATATCAATTACGTTATTAGCCAGTTAGCGTGGAGCATTTATCTAATCTCTTTCTCCTCCTCTCCCAGTCTCTGTCAGGCTCGCTCCACAACGTGTCTGAAGAACTCTCCTCCAACAACTCCTCCCCCACTCCCTCCAACACCTCCTGCAGCTCCTCCCAGCCCGACCTCTCCTACTCCTCTATGGCCATGAGCCCTGACTGCTCTTCCTCCTCAGCCTCCTCCTGTTCCTCCTCCTCCTCTCCTCAGTGCTGTAAGCCTGTCTATAACAAGCAGGTAGCTGACTCCTGCATCGTGAGGGTCAGCGTGGAGTGTGGCAACAACGGGAACGTCTATAAGAGCATTCTGGTGAGTGAACTCTTAAGAACTATTCATCTGTGAGTTGACAAAGCAAATACTCCCTTAAAATGCACATATCTTTCCTCACTGGTTAGGGATGGTAGTTGATTTTCTAGACTGTAGTAATAATAATAACTGGGGTTTTATTTTTGCAGAATTTCCACCTTATAAGAGTGTACACTTCAAGCAGCTGATATGTCCAGTGTGTTCTACTAACCCTGTCTCTCTGTGCCTCTTGTTCAGCTGACCAGTCAGGACCACACTCCCCAGGTGATCCAGAGGGCCCTGGAGAAACACAACCTGGAGAACATGAGCTGTACAGACTTCGGCCTCACACAGCTGCTGGCCCAGGACAAAGGTGAGCTCAGTCAGAGTAGGAAAAAGCTTACTCTCCCTTGTCTCCTTTCTTCCTCTGCACTTTTAAACTGCATTTTGCATTGCTTTCACCTCTGTTGTTGATCAGTGCAGATAAAGGAGAGGAGACAAGGAGAAGCCACCATAGACTATTGAGATACACCCCAAATGTGTATGGCACTCAGTAATATCCCCATACAACCCATACTGATCTATATGTCCCCTCCATCTCCCACCAGAACTTCAGATCCCTGACAAGGCCAACGTGTTCTACGCCATGTCCACCTCAGCCAACTACGACTTTGTCCTCCGCCAGCGCTGGAGGAGCCACAGCAGATGCCTGGGCACTTCTTCTAGCCCCGGGCCCCAGGCCAGGGGACGCCACGCCAAGTAGACAGACCCACAGCGCCACCTCCTGGTCTGGAGGGAGAACTACTACTGCAACAAAAAAAAGGGGGGGGGGAAATGGAATTGTGCCCCACTGGAACCATGGTGTGTTCACTGTATGTGGACAGGAACTGAGCTAGCTGCCGATGGACAGTAGAAATGCACATTTAAGCCATTAATTGGCTATACAGCCTGAGAACTTGCATTGTGAACACATTATGAAGCTTCTGCACCAGAACGTGCTTGACTCGTCATTGGAAAGGAGATTCTTTTGATATTTAAGGTTGGGACTAGATGCATTCCAGGAGGTTCTATATTGAAGGATTGAAAGCCAAGAGCGACAAATATGCCAAGAGGTGCCGTTTTAATGGGACAAGTATGTGGAAGATGGAGTACTCAGAGATTGAAACTGAACAGGTGAATTAAAGCGATCCAAGCAGACATTCTGTGGCCTTATATCCACTTCGGTGCATTTAAGCCATATGGAAGACGTGAGAAATCAACCACCTATTCCAGATCAGCCATTTATTTTCAACACAAGACTAACACCAGCTAATGTCAACAAATATGCTATAGCACTTTAGAATGTTGACCAGTGTATCTAACCAACACTCCAACTGCACTGCATGTGTAAAGCCATCTTCTGACGATCCTTTTGCCAAGCTATTGTTATTCATTTAGCTCCAAACAGCAAAGACAGGTCTCACATAATGATGCGGTCCATATGGGCTGAGGGACGACCTTTCACATGGTCAACACCCCTGGGTACGCTGTTCTGACACTTCAGAAAGGGAGGAAGGATGGGTGCATTTCTTAAGTATTGGAACAGGGTGTGTTCTATAGGCTTTAGGTAGTGGTGAATGTGAGGATCGTTAACTGGAGAAACGGCATTCCCTAAGCAGATAAACGCTGCTTCAGGAAGATTGTGTGTATATATACACATACAGACCGAGACAGAAATGAATAACATATGATGATAGTGTTATTAGCAATATGTATATAGACCAGATCGTTTAAGTAATTATTGTCAATGGTAAGTATGAAAAATGTATGCACTCACTAACTGTAAGTCGCTCTGGATAAGAGCGTCTGCTAAATGACTAAAATGTCAAATGTAAACTGTGTAAGTTGCATTTCAGTGTTTCAGCTTTGAGCGAGGTGGTTATTATTATTATTATTATTATTATTATTATTATTATTATTATTATTATTTTTACAAATTTATAAAGTGATCTTATTTTTTAATCTGTTGTTTTTGTCATTTTTATGAGTGGGCTTTGTTCAATGGAAATTCTCTCCTAATATTGCATTTGTACATTTTTAGCATTAAATAGGTAGCTCATATTAGGAGTTTATATGAATCAGAGACCACGCCCCTGCAGTGCCCGGTAATGTACAATATGTTTTATGTCTTAACAATAATGGAAAGATGTCACTTTAATTCTCTATCAGACTGTTATTTTGAATGTCAAATGAAGGATATGCACAGTGTACAAAACATTAAGGACTCTTTCCATGACATGGACTGAACAGGTGAAAGCTATGATCCCTAATTGATGTCACTTGTTAAATCCACTTCAATCAGTGTCGATGAAGGGAAGGAGATGGGTTAAAGAAGGATTTTTAAGCCTTGAAACAATTGAGACATGGAATGTGTATGTGTGCCATTCAGAGGTTGAATGGTCAAGACAAAAGATTGAAGTGCCTTTGAACGGGGTATGGCAGTAGGTGCAAGGCGCACCGGTTTGTGTCAAGAACTGCAACGCTACTGGGTTTTTCACGCTCAACAGTTTCCTGTGTGTATCAAGAATGGTCCACCACCCAAAGGACGTCCAGCCAACTTGACATGACTGTGGGAAGCATTGGAGTCAACATGGGCCAGCATCCATGTGGAATGCTATCGACACCTTGTGAAGTCCATACCCCGACGAATTGAGGCTGTTCTGAGGGCAAAAGGTTGTGGTACAACTCAATATTAGTGTTCTTAATGTTTTGTCCACTGTGTGTTTTCTATACATATGACTACAGTCTTTCTGAAGAAATGCCTAAAAAGAGAGCAGAGGAGGGAGAGGGTTTCCCCCAAACAATGTCTTATAACAGCCACCCATGGTAAAAAAAAAAAAAAGCTGACTACACGAGAATGACGATTGAATGTGGATGTTGAAAGCTACAGAATGTGATGGTGTTATTTAAGGTGAATTCATTAGCAGGTGTGAGGGTAGTGGATGGTTGGTGAATGTGGGTATTGCTCATAGTGTTGTGAAATGTGGAACTGTTTACAAGTCAAATGGGGAGACAACAGAGCACAAGCATGAAAGGATATTTTGTACTGCCTAACATTTAGCTGAAACTCCTATCAGTGTTTTATTTGGAGAGCCATTAGTCGTGTGTGTGTGTGTACGTACGTTTTATTAGATTTGTGAGTACCAGAATAGTAAACCAACAAAACTTCAGAAGCGAGGACATTTGGCCGGTCTGATATTTTAGGGTTGGGTGTTAAGGTTTTGGGTTAGGGTTAGGCAAAATAGTATTTTGAATGGGAATCATTGTTGGTCCCAAAAAGTCTTCAGAAGTATAGTAAGACATAGTTGTGTTTAATTCAAGCGCTTGCCTTTTCAATGTCACTTTATTGTTTTAAACTATGTAATATTAATAAAGATTATTAATATACTCAACTCATGTTGACTTTGCATTATATATCTTACACACTATCACATAGTCCATGCAAAAAATATAGCTTTGGTGATAGTTGTGACAGGGTAATAACCTTAGTTTTGGTCAGTGTTTCCCCTTGGATCATAATTAGGGAGGGACCGGTTAAAAAGTAACAAAAAACCATCCCTTAGACCTGTGCAGGTGAGAATTTGTGTACCTGATGTTTGTAGAGACTGGTGTAGATGCTATGCTGTGTCTGAGAACCATTTTGAGAACCATGTTGTTTTTGAAGAAAGGTTTTGGGTGGGGTAAGGTAATTGTACTAATGTGTGTTTACTTTGATTATCAGTGTTTGTTTATTGAGTTTTGACAGACTATTGCATTATCATTTATTGCTTTATCAGTTAAAAATACATTACTGTCACTGCAGTAATGTATTTTTCTTTGAGGTTTATTCTGTTTTATAGGTGTTATATTGAACCCGTCCTCCATTGAAGTGATTGTCTTTCAGGTGATCTATTTGTATTTCAAAAATATTTACCGTTGACGTTTAAATGCAGTGGCTGACTTTGAGCGTTTAATAAATTACATTTCATTTGGGCTATGCTCTTTCTCGCCACATGGTGGCACTACAGTCTGAGTGGAACCATGAAACCGATATGGCCGGGGTCAAGTATTATTTGACAAAGATCCAAATGGATATTGTCATTTATCAGTGTAGTAACATATCCCCACTTCGCAACCCATGCAATCCCAAACTGTTCACACCCCTTTTGTTAGCAATTCTACACATTTTGCCATGTCTTACGTGTGTTCATATGATACTAGGGGTCGAAGCCCGACTGAGTTCGCCCACGTTTTTGTATTATTTATTTATGTCTGGAATCCCGGTCCGTATTGACCCCGTTCTGGGTCCCTATCCGGATGGCGGTCCGCCTGTTGAATATTCATTTTACATTTACATTTTAGTCATTTAGCAGACGCTCTTATCCAGAGCGACTTACAGTTAGTGCATACATTATTATTATTATATATATATATTTTATTTTTTTCATACTGGCCACCCGTGGGAATCAAACCCACAACCCCGGAGTTGCAAACGCCATGCTCTACCAACTGAGCTACATCCCTGCCGGCCATTCCCTCCCCTACCCTGGACGACGCTGGGCCAATTGTGCGCCGCCCCATGGGTCTCCCGGTCGCGGCCGGCTACGACAGAGCCTGGATTCGAACCAGGATCTCTAGTGGCACAGCTAGCACTGCGATGCAGTGCCTTAGACCACTGCGCCAATCGGGAGATAGCTGAGCTTGGCTCATCTTGGCAATGGCCTCCACCTTCTCAGCATCCACTGACACACCGTCCTCTTTAATGATATGTCCGAGGAATTTCACTGTTCTTCGTAGGAAGTGGCATTTCTTTGGTGCTAGTTTGAGATTGTTGGCACTTAGACGGCTAAACACAACTTCAAGTCGCTGCAGAGCCAGTTCCTCGGTGAGTGCAAAGACCAACAAGTCATCTAGGTAACAAAGGAGATTTGAGAAATGTAGGTCCCCAAATATACTTAACATAATTCTCATGAAAGAGGCCGGGCTGTTACACAGACCTTGTGGCATGCGATTGTACTCATAAAGTCCCATTGGTGTGGTAAAGGCTGTGTACTTCTTGTCCTCTTCATGAACTGGAATGTTATAAAATCTTGAGGTCAAGTCCATGGTGCTGAAAAATGCACTGCCACCAAGGGCTGCGAGGCAATCTGCTTGATGAGGAAGGGGATGAGCGTCCTTCACCGTTCGTGCATTCATCCACCTGAAGTCAGTGCATAACCTCAGACTCCCGTCTTTCTTCCATACCATGACTAAAGGGGAGGCATACTCACTAACCGACTTGCGTATAAGGCCTACTTCCTCCATATCTGTTAATACCTTCCTCAGCTTCAGGTAATGAGCAGGCGGAACCCTTCTGTATGGTAGGCGGAAGGGTCTGTCATCAACCAGATGGATACGGTGAACATAACCCCTGGCTTCTCCGCAGTCCAGATTATGTCTTGAGAAGATGTCTTCATATTTTGTGATGGTATTCACAAGCTTCTCCTTCCACTGGTCAGTCACTTGGCATCCATCAATGTCGATGTCTCCTAATCCTAGATCAGACAGTCTTTGTTTCAGGTTGTGGCAGCCATTGTCATCCTGCTTCTGTTCCACTGGGGTTTTCCTCACCTCATGAAGCCCCAGAAAAATTGTTGCATCCTCAACAGCCAAGCATGTAGACACATCGGCCAGCTTCATGTTACGTCTTAGAGTGAGATGTTTATCTGAACAGTTTACTACCTTTAAAGTGACCAAGCCATCTCCCCACATGGGCGTAATAACTCTACCCACAAGTATGTTTCTGGGCATGACCTTTGACCTGGTAGGCTCGACTATTACAGTGCTGCCTGGAGACAATGCCACATTTTTAGGAAGTTTACCCCAAACTAAGTGTTCAGTCTTGGGAAAAAGAGTCACAGCTTGAGTGAGCTTCACGGTCCTAATCTTGCCATCAACTGCTGTCCCTTCCATCTTGTGACACTTGTGAAACTGCTCACCCTCTGGTGAGTGAGTCTGGCCATCCATGTTGTTGACTAGCTTCCAGTATTCGTCAGTGCCCTTCATCTCATGCAATAGATGCTTAATGACGTTCGATCCCAGGATAAGATCATCACGCTGTCCAGGAACAACTAGGGTGGGCACTTTAACATCAATCCCATAGAAACACTTTGGTGAGGCCTTCTTCCCCCCACAACCAACTAACACTAACTCTTTAGGAGGCTGATATTGCTGAGGAAGGGCACCTGCTTCCAAAAGTCTCTGCTCAGTAGGTTCACTCAATGTACAGGCCATAGACCCAGTGTCAAGCATGCCCTTAAGCTGCACTTTCCCATGTACAGACACAGAGGTGTAAAACAAATCTGAAAAAGCCTCAACCTCTTGTGAACCTAACATAACAATTTTCTCTCCTTCTTTCGCATCAGAGCACAACATCTCATATGTTTTCTCAAGATCATCAGATTCTTTCCTGGGGGTAGACAGTTGAACACACACATTTCCCCCCTTCACCTGTGGGCGTGTCAGTTTAACGGTTTGATAGGAGACTTGTCTTACCGATCTGCTGATCTGCTGACTCTAGTCTGTATTTCAACCACTAGTGGGCAGAAGAGCTTTATAACGTGTATTGGAGACAAAGAACAATGAAGAAGGTAAATGTTCCAATACCCTTTCAACACACCATTGGAATGGACATACACAGTGTGTAAAACATTAAGAATACCTCCCCCCCATCGGGGAATGGAATCTACAAAGTGTCAAAAGCATTCCACAGGGATGCTGGCCCATGTTGACTCCAATGCGTCCCACAGTTGTGTCAAGTTGGCTGGATGTCCTTTGTGTGGTGGACCATTCTTGATACACACAGGAAACTGTTGAGCGTGAAAGACCCAGCAGTGTTGCAGTTCTTGACACAACCAGGTGTGCCTGGCACCTATTACCATATACCCCATTCAAAGGCACGTCAATCTTTTGTCTTGCCCATTCACCCTGTGAATGGCACACATACACAATCCATTTCTCAACTGTCTCTAGGCTTATAAATCCTTCTTTAACCTGTATCCTCCCCTTCATCTACACTGATTTGAAGTGGATTTAGCAAGTGAAATCAATAAGGGATCCTAGCTTTCACCTGGTCAGTCTGTCATGGAAAAAGCAGGTGTTCTTAAAGTTTTGTACACATTATTAGATCATAATGAAACTATAGACATGTGCTCCTTCCACAGCCTTACCATTGTGCTGCTTATACAAACATCAACAGACAGGCACACCACAACCCCATGAGGGAATGTGACCGGCACTGTGATCTAACCACTGTTCAGCACTGGCTGTTCTTTTTAATTGTACCAGACAGAGGGGACAGACTGAAACAGGGCGAGTCGGGATTTAACTAAAAATGTTTTCTCAAAACAGAGCCCACGGCAAGCACAGCCTTAGCATTAAAATTTCCATTATAAACTGGGTGGTTCGAGCCCTGAATGCTGATTAGCTGAAAGCTGTGGTATATCAGACCGTATACCATGGGTATGACAAAACATATATTTTTACTCCTCTAATTATGTTGGTAACCAGTTTATAATCGCAATAAGGCACCTCGGGGGTTTGTGATATATGGCCAATATACCACGGTATAAGGGCTGTTCTTATGCACGATGCAACGCGGGCCTTATTGCTTAAATATACGATGTGCAAGTGACGTCGTCCTACTACATCATTCTTCCGGCTCCTGTGCCCTAATCTTTTGAATGGGCTTGACGATTATATTATCAAATTCAGGAAAAATCGTTCATTTAATAAAAACTATTCTATTTGGCCCTGTGTAGCTCAGTTGGTAGAGCATGGCGCTTGCAACGCCAGGGTTGTGGGTTCGATTCCCACGGGGGGCCAGTATGAAAAAGTATGAAAATGTATGCACTCATTAACTGTAAGTCGCTCTGGATAAGAGCGTCTGCTAAAATGTAAAATCTTATCTAAATCTATTTGTGTCTGTGGATGAATTTATATCTGCCAGATGTCTTTTATGAAGTTTTTTGCCACTCCCTCCTCCACTCTGACCTTCTCATCATGGATACCAAACAGAGGAGGTCAGAGGTCAAAGTGACAGATGCTCATGTGAGCCCCTTATAGATAGAAACAAACCCAATGACCGTCCGTCAGGGCCGAGACAAGTATTGACCCCAAATAAGGAAATAAGGGCCTCCCTTCCCCCCTGTGACCGCTGTCTGGCGACCGCAGCATTCCAAAGGTCGTGAGCCTGTCTAGTACATTCCTTCTGTGTGTGTGTGGGGGTGGGGGTGTGGTCCCCCTCAGTGGTGGTCAATGTTGTTGTGGTCTTCACAGATCCTCATTACCATGAACAAGGCCTCCAGTTTGAGCTCTGACATCTCGTCAGCGGTCAGGTTTAGGGTTTGGGTTGCACATGAGTGTGAAGAACAGTTTGCATGCTGTTTGATTTTGAAGTTGTGAAAAGAAAAATGTCATTTAATTCACTTTTTGGAGTGTTGAATGGAGGGAGGCAGTATGTGTGCAGTTTGTGAGGATGTGTGTGCGTGTGGGTTTACGCAACCCTGACCCAATGTACTTCCCTCTTTACTGTAAACACTGTTGCCTCACACTCACCCTAGTCACATTGGTGCCCACTTAAAACAGACTTTGCCCTCACGTGTCTTCTCCCCCCTCTAACCTATCCCTCTCTCTATCCCCCTCTAACCTTTCCCCTGTACCTCTCTCAATCCCCACTAACCTATCCCTCTGACTATCCCCCTCTAACCTATCCCTCTCTCTATCCCACTCTAACCTATCCCTCTCTCTATCCCCCTCTAACCTATCCCTCTCTCTATCTCCCACTAACCAATCCTTCTCTCTATCCCCCTCTAACCTATCCCTCTCTCTATCCCCCTCTAACCTATCTCTCTCTTTATCCCCCTCTAACCTATCCCCTGTACCTCTCTCTATCCCCCGCTATAACCTTTCCCCTGTACCCCTCTCTATCCCCCTCTCTCTATCCCCCTCTAACATATCCCTCTTTCTATCCCCCTCTAACCTATCCCTCTCTCTATCCCCCTCTAACCTATCCCTCTCTCTATCCCCCTCTAACCTATACCTCTCTCGATCCCCCTCTAACCTATCCCTCTCTCTATCTCCCACTAACCAATCCTTCTCTCTATCCCCCTCTAACCTATCCCTCTCTCTATCCCCCTCTAACCTATCCCTCTCTTTATCCCCCTCTAACCTATCCCCTGTACCTCTCTCTATCCCCCGCTATAACCTTTCCCCTGTACCCCTCTCTATCCCCCTCTCTCTATCCCCCTCTAACATATCCCTCTTTCTATCCCCCTCTAACCTATCCCTCTTTCTATACCCCTCTAACCTATACCTCTCTCTATCCCCCTCTAACCTATACCTCTCTCTATACCCCTCTAACCTATACCTCTCTCTATCCCCCTCTAACCTGTCCCCCTCTAACCTATCCCTCTCTCTATCCCCCACTAACCGTTCCCTCTCTCTATTCCCCTCTAACTTATACCTCTCTCTATCCCCCTCTAACCTATCCCTCTCTCTATCCCCCTCTAACCCACCCCTCTCTCTATACCCCTCTAACCTTTCCCTCTCTCTATCCCCCTCTAACCTATCCCTCTCTCTATCCCCATCTAACCTATCCCTCTCTCTATCCCCCTCTAACCTTTCCCTCTCTCTATCCCCCTCTAACCTATCCCTCTCTCTATCCCCCTCTAACCTATCCCTCTCTCTATCCCCTTCTAACCTATCCCTCTCTCTATCCCCCACTAACCTATCCCTCTCTCTATCCCCCTCTAATCTATCCCTCTCTCTATCCCCTTCTAATCTATCCCTCTCTCTATCCCCCACTAACCGTTCCCTCTCTCTATCCCCCTCTAACCTATCCCTCTCTCTATCCCCCTCTAACCTATCTCTCTCTCTATCTCCCACTAACTTTTCCCTCTCTCTATCCCCCTCTAACCTATCCCTCTCTCTATCCCCCTCTAACCTTTCCCTCTCTCTATCCCCCTCTAACCTATCATTCTCTCTATCCCCTTCTAACCTATACCTCTCTCTATCCCCCTCTAACCTATCCCTCTCTCTATCCCCCACTAACCTTTCTCTCTCTCTATCCCCTTCTAACCTATCCCTTACTCTATCCCCCTCTAACCTATCCCTCTCTCTATCCCCCACTAACCTTTCTCTCTCTCTATCCCCCAATAACCTATCCCTATCTCTATCCCCCAATAACCTATCCCTCTCTCTATCCCCCTCTAACCTCTCTCTATCCACTGCTCCCCTTCTCCCTTCATCTTTCTATTTAAACTAGGTGTGTGGGCTTATGAACAGTCTGTGAGCAGTAGGCAGTTATTCAAGCTTGTTTGGGTAAGAATTGACACTGGAAGATAATTGATACAACGATAATATTCTGTATATGGTTTGTATTTGTGTTGTGCCTTTGTATTGTGTATTTCTGTGATGTTTGAACGTGTGTGTGAGAGTTTGTGTGTCATATGTAGCCTACTTTATTCTATGGAGAGTGTAACTTTCCTACCTGTGGATCGGTGTCAAGCTGCCCTACTGACAATGAGTCACTGACTGACTGTTCCCTGGGCCTTTGTAGGAGTATTTCTGTTCCGTCTGATCGTGTGTGAGCATGATTGTACGTGTTGGTGTGTGAGTCTGTGTATGTGTGTGTTTATGTAGCCTACTTTAAACCTCCTAGTGTGTAACTTTACAGATCAGTATCAGGCTGCCCCACTGACTGACTTTTAGTGTATGTGTGCGTATGTGTGCATCAGTGATGTAGTGGTAAAAAAAATAGGTGGTTTAACTCTGATGGCCGTTTGCGGCTTTTCATGTTGAATAAAGTAACCCTCCCCATGTTTTCATAGCATTTTTCCATGATAGGTGGGTAAACGCTCTGAAAGTATTCAGACCCCTTGATTTTTTCAACATTTTGTTACGTTACAGCCTTATTCTAAAATGGATTAAATTGTTTGTTTCCTTCATCAATCTACACACAATACCCCATAATGACAAAGCAATAACTGTTTTTTAGACATTTTTGCTAATTTATAAAAAATTTAAAACTGAAATATAACATTTACGTAAGTATTCAGACCCTTTACTCAGTACTTTGTTGAAGCACCTTTGGCAGTGATTACATCCTCGAGTCTTCTTGGGTATGACGCTACAAGCTGTATTTGGGGAGTTTCTCCAATTTTTCTCTGCAGATCCTCTCAAGCTCTGTCAGGTTGTGTCACGTTCGTTGAAGGACGGGTCAGTCCAAGGTAGCACACACAACATACCTTAACCGGAACAAGATCCCACAACTAGACAGTGCCAATAGGCTGCCTAAGTATGGTCCCCAATCAGAGACAACGAGCGACAGCTGCCTCTGATTGGGAACCACACCAGCCAACATAGATCTATACATGCTAGATCTCACACATAGAAAAAGCACAACAAGGAATATACACACCCTGACTCAACATATAAGCATCCCCTGAGTCAGGGCGTGACAGTACCCCCCCCCCCCCCCCCCCAAAGGTGCGGACTCCGACCTGGACTGGACAAACGCACCACTGATCTGGTGCGAGGAGCAGGCATGGGCCGGACCGGACTAGGAACACGCACCACTGGCTTGGTGCGAGGGACAGGAACGGGCCAGGCCGGACTGGCGACGCGCACCACTGGCTTGGTGTGAGGAGCAGGAATGGGCCCCGCCGGACTGGCGACGTGCACCACTGGCTTGGTGCGAGGAGCAGGACGGGCCGGGCCGGGCTGGCGACGCGCACCACTGACTTGGTGCGAGGAGCAGGAACGGGCCGGGCTGGCGACGCGCACCACTGACTTGGTGCGAGGTGCAGGAACGGGCCGGGCCGGGCTGGCGACACGCACCACAGGCTTGGTGCGAGGAGCAGGAACAGGCCGGGCCGTGCTGGCGACGCGCACCACTGGCTTGGTGCGAGGAGGAGGAACGGGCCGGGCCGGGCTGGTGACGCGCACCACTGGCTTGGTGCGAGGAGCAGGAACGGACTGGGCCGGGCTGGTGACGCGCACCACTGGCTTGGTGCGAGGAGCAGGAACGGGCCGGGCCGGACTGGCGACGCGCACCACTGGCTTGGTGCGAGGAGCAGGAACGGGCCGGGCTGGGCTGGCAACGCGCACCACTGACTTGGTGCGAGGAGCAGGAATGGGCCGGGCCGGGCTGGCGACGCGCATCACAGGCTTGGTGCGAGGAGCAGGAACGGGCCGGACCGGACTGGCGACACGCACCACTTGCTTGCTGACCGAAGCTGGATCAAGCACCGGTGGAGCAGACTGCTCTGGCTCCGGAGTGGAGCCGCTGACCGGAGCTGGGCTGGACCCCGGTGGAACGGACTGCTCTGGCTCCGGAGTGGAGCAGCTGACCGGAGCTGGATCATGCACCGGTGGAGCGGACTGCTCTGGCTCCGGAGTGGAACAGCTGACCGGCACTGGATCAGGCACCGGTTGAGCGGACTACTCTGGCTCCGGAGTGGAGCAGCTGACCGGTGCCGGACCAGGCACTGGTGGAACGGACACGGGCCGTGCTGGACTGGACAAACGCACCACTGGTCTGGTGCAAGGAGCAGGCACGGGCTGGACCGGACTAGGAACACACACCACTGGCTTGGTGCGAGGGACAGGAACGGGCCGGGCCGGACTGGCGACGCGCACCACTGGCTTGGTGCGAGGAGCAGGAACAGGCCGGGCCGGGCTGGTGACGCGCACCACTGGCTTGGTGCGAGGAGCAGGAATGGGCCGTGCCAGGCTGGCGACGCGCACCACTGGCTTGGTGCGAGGAGCAGGAACGGGCCGGGCCGGGCTGGCGACGTGCACCACTGGCTTGGTGCGAGGAGCAGGAACGGGCCGGGCCGGACTGGCGACGCGCACCACTGGCTTGGTGCGGGGAACAGGAACGGGCCGGGCTGGCGACGCGCACCACAGGCTTGTTGCGAGGAGCAGGACTGGGTTCCTTTATTAACCCCCGCTCCTTCTGCTGCCTAACCAGCTCCTCTCGCCGTGCCTCTACTTTTTCCATCTCCCTTTTAGCCTCCTGTAGCGCCTCCCTCTGACCGAATAACTCCTGCTCCCTCTGAGCCAACAGCCCCCGTAACATGGTGGCCTCCTCTCCTAACCTGCAGATCCGCCCTTTCACGGCCTCCTGCTGCCTCGTCGTCAACACCGTGTGTCCCCCCCAAACATTTTCTTGGGGTTGCCTTTCGGGTCTCCGTCGTCGGCACTGTTGGCGCCGTTTCTCCTCTCCTACCTGGGCATCCTCCTTCATCGCCTTCCGATAACGGACGGCCTCCTCCTCCGTAATTTTCCCCCAACCGAGGAGGACATCTACTAATGTAATCTCCTGTTGAGTCCCAGGCGTTTGCTCCTTCTCGGCACGCTGCTTGGTCCTTGTTTGGTGGGATCTTCTGTCACGTTCGTTGAAGGACGGGTCAGACCAAGGCGCAGCGTGATATGCATACATGTTTATTTTAACTGAAAAAACACTACGACAAAACAATAAATGAACGAAACGTGAAGTCCAAGGTAGCACACACAACATACATTAACCGGAACAAGATCCCACAACTAGACAGTGCCAATAGGCTGCCTAAGTATGGTCCCCAATCAGAGACAACGAGCGACAGCTGCCTCTGATTGGGAACCACACCGGCCAACATAGATCTATACATGCTAGATCCCACACATAGAAAAAGCACAACAAGGAATATACACACCCTGACTCAACATATAAGCGTCCCCTGAGTCAGGGCGTGACAGGTTGGATGGGGAGCGTTTCTGCACAGCTATTTTCAGGTCTCTCCAGAGATGTTCGATCGGGTTCAAGTCCGGGCTCTGGCTGGGCCACCCAAGGACATTCAGAGACTTGTCCCGAAGCAACTCCTGCGTTGTCTTGGCTGTGTGCTTAGGGTCGTTGTCCTATTGGAAGGTGAATCTTCGCCCCAGTCTGAGGTCCTGAGCGCTCTGGAGCAGGTTTTCATCAAGGACCTCTATGTACTTTGCTCCGTTCATCTTTGCCTTGATCCTGACTAGTCTCCCAGTCCCTGCCGCTGAACAACATCCCCACAGCATGATGCTGCCACCACCATGCTTCACCGTAGGGATGGTGCCAGGTTTCCTCCACACGTGACTCTTGGCATTCAGGCCAAAGAGTTCAATCTTGGTTTCATCAGACCAGAGAATCCTGTCTTTAGGGGCCTTTTGGCAAACTCCAAGCGGGCTGTCATGTGCCTTTTACTGAGGAGTGGCTTCTGTCTGGCCACTCCACCATAAAATCCTGATTGGTGGAGTGCTGCAGAGATGGTTGTCCTTCTGGAAGGTTCTCCCATCTCCACAGAGGAACTCGGGGACTCTGTCAGAGTGACCATCGGGTTCTTGGCACCTCCCTGACCAAGGCTCTTCTCCCCCGATTGCTCAGTTTGGCCGGGCGGCCAGCTCTAGGAAGAGTCTTGGGGGTTCCAAACTTCTTCCATTTAAGAATGATGGAGGCCACTGTGTTCTTGGGGACCTTCAATGCTGCAGAAATGTTTTGGTACCCTTCCCCAGATCTGTGCCTCGACACAATCCTGTCTCGGAGATCTACGAACAATTCCTTCGACCTCATAAACTGCTTACCAACGTAATTAGAGCAGTAAAAACAAATGTTTTGTCATACCCGTGGTGTACGGTCTGATATACCACGGCTGTCAGCCAATCAACATTCAGAGCTCGAACCACCCAGTTTATAAAACCTACTTTATCCTTCCCACTGTGTAACTTTACCTTACTACCTGTAAGTGGATCAGTGTCAGGCTGCCCCACTGACATAATGACTGGCTCTCCTCCTTCTAGCTCCAAGTGAACATTCCTGCTCTACCGCAGTTAGGCTGCTTAGATTACATGGAGAGTATGTGTCCATCACATACACACGCCTTTCTGCCCCAGTGCTCTATTTCCGTCCATAGAGACAGACCGACAGCTGTGGTCCAGAGTCGTGAGTCACCTATTCCAGCCAGTAGGACCCTAACACACTGATCAGGGCTGTGTCTCAAATGGCACCCTATTCCCAATATAGTGCACTACTTTTTACCAGGGCCAATGTCAAAAGTATACCAAACATTAGGAACACCTTCCTAATATTGAGATGCACCTTTTGCCCTCAGGACAGCCTCCATTCGTCGGGGCATGGACTCTACAAGGTGTTGAAAGCGTTCCACAGGGATGCTGACCCATTTTCACTCCAATGCTTCCCACAGTTGTGTCAAGTTGGCTGTATGTCCTTTGGGTGGTGGACCATTAAAGATACACACGGGAAACTGTTGAGTGTGTAAAACTCAGCAGCGTTGCAGTTGTTGACACAAACCTGTGTGCCTGGCACCTACTACCATACCCTGTTCAAAGGCACTTAAATATTTTGTCTTGCCCATTCACCCTCTGTATGGCACACATACACTGTCCATGTCTCAATTGTCTCAAGGCTTAAAAATCCTTCTTTAACCTGTATCCTCCCCTTCATCTACACTGATTTGAAGTGGATTTAACAAGTGACATCAATAAAGGATCATAGCTTTCACCTGGATTCACCAGGTCAGTGCATTCGGAAAGTATTCAGACCCCTTGACTTTCTCCACATTTTGTTACGTTACAGCCTTATTCTAAAATGGACTACATAGTTTTTCCCCCTCATCAATCTACACACAATACCCCATAATGACAAAGGAAAAAGAGGTTTTTAGAAATGTTTGCAAATTTATTACAAATAGAAAACTGAAATATCAGACCCTTTACTCAGTACTTTGTTGAAGCAGCTTTGGCAGCAATTACAGCCTTGAGTCTTCTTGGGTATGACGTTTCTCCCATTCTTCTCTCCCGATTGCTCAGTTTGACCGGGCGGCCAGCTCTAGGAATAGTCTTGGTGGTTCCAAACTTCTTCCATTTAAGAATTATGGAGGCCACTGTGTTCTTGGGGACCTTCAATGCTGCAGACATTTTTTGGTACCCTTCCCTACATCTGTGCCTCGACACAATCCTATCTCGGACCCCTACGGACAATTCCTTCGACCTCATTGCTTGGTTTTTGCTCTGACATGCACTGTCAACTGTGGGACCTTATATAGACAATTTCAAAATTTCAAAATCATGTCCAATCAATTGAATTTACCACAGGTGGACTCCAAGTTGTAGAAACATCTCAAGGATGATCAATGGAAACAGGATGCACCTGAGCTCAATTTCGAGTCTCATAGCAAAGGGTCTGAATACTTATGTAAATAAATTATTTCTGGTTTTTATTTTTAATAAATGTGCAAACATTTTAACTTTGTCGTGTGAAGATTGATGAGGAACAAAAATGAATTGAATCCATTTTAGAATAAGGCTGCAATGTAACAAAATGTGGAAAAAGGGAAGGGGTCTGAATACTTTCCAAATCCATTGTATGTCATGGAAAGAGAAGGTGTCCTTAATGTTTTGTACACTCAGTGTATAGGGAATAGAGTGCCATTTGGGATCCAGACCTGTGTTTAAAGTAGACCTTAAAATTTCTCTCATTTATTCAACCATTATTGAAAACTCAGGACCAGTCTTAATCAGAGATCAGTCTATGTGCATGCGTGCGTGTGCGTGTTTCTGTCTATGTGTCTGTCGATGCGTGTCTGTAGGCCTGTGTGTGAGTGAGTGGTGTGTTTATGTGTGTGTGTGTCCCTTTCATGTACATCTGTGTATGCCTGGGTGAATGTGTGGCTGGATACATGTAGTTGCTGCTGCTGATGGTGTGTGTGTGTTTGTGTGTGTGTGTGTGCGCTTGTTTAGTTGCATGATGCACATATGGGGCAAGAGCAGAGGATTTGCCCATTTATTTATGTTGTAATGGCCTGTTATGTCCCGTAACAGCGGGTGGTTGGGGGCTGTGGATGTGTATTTTCATGACGTGTGTGTGTGTGTGTGTGTGTGTGTGTGTGTGTGTGTGTGTGGTGTAACATAGCCAGATGGCGTAGAAGGCTGAGACTAATCTAAACAGCTAATCTGGTTATAGACCCACCATGGTGTCCATCACTGACCGTCAACACACTGGTTACTACTTCAACACATAACACATAAGCTACTGCTGGCTATTAAGTTGACTTGTAATCTGCATACAAATATAGTCCATCACTGACTGTCAACAGGCTGGCTACTACCTAACCATGGAATATACTGTGTACTGCTGGCTAATAGGTTGAGACTTATCCTGTTCTGTACATACAAATGGCTTTTAGAGAATTCAGTGCACATCATGGATTCCATCACTGACTGTCAACACGCTGGCTGGTTACTACCAGGGCCGGATTACCGAATGGGCAAGCAAGGTTTTTTGTTGATGGTTGGGGGCCACCCAGATACCATATGAACACGTCATAAGCAATGGCAAAATGTGTAGAGTTGCAGGAAATTCGCTTTAAAATGGCAACTTTTTCTCTCAGCCTCATGGAAAAATATGTAGAATTGCAGGAAATTAAGCTTCAAAACGGCAACATTTTCTCTCAGTCTCATGACAAAATGTGTTGAAATGCAGGAAGTTTTAGGAGTTGGGGGGCCCTCTGGAGGTAGGTGCCCCGGAGCCCCAAATGCGTTAGTCCGGCCCTGGTTACTCCTAGTACTTCAACTCATAAGACATAAGCTTCTGCTGGCTAATAGGCTGACTTATACTGTACTATATACTGAAGGCCTACATGTACTTGGGCTTTTGGAGATAACATTGCATAACCTCATGGAGTCCATCACTGTCAACAGGCTGACACTACTTAGACAGATGACTATTAGCACCAACTGTTGGCTAATAGATGGAGTCAAATCAAATCAAATTTTATTTGCCACTTACACATATTTTGCAGATGTTATCACCAGTGGAGCAAAATGCTAATGTTTCTAGCTCCAACAGTGCAGTAATACCCAACAATACAAAACAATACACACAAATCCAAAAAATCGAAATTAAGAAATATCAGAATGAGCAATGTCAGAGTCCGGAATGTATGATGGTGTGTATAGACTGTATGGACAGTATATGAATAGAAAATGTGTGTACAGCAGTAGTTATATAGGATGAGCCTTCACTAGAATACAGTATATATATATATATATGAAGTGGGTAAATCAGTATGTAAACATTATTAAGTGACCAGTGTTTAATGACTACAGTGTCTTCAGAAAGTATTCACACCCCTTTACTTTTCCCACATTTTGTTGTGTTACAAAGTGGGATTAAAATGGATTTAATTGTCATTTTTCATCAATGATTTACACAAAATACTCTGTCAAAGTCGAAGACAAATTCTAACATTTGTAAAATAGAATATGAAAAATAACACTAATATACTTTATCTTGATTAGATAAGTATTCAACCCCCTGAGTCAATACTTGTTAGAATTACCTTTGGCAGCTATTACAGCTGTGAGTCTTTCTGGGTAAGTCTCTAAGAGCTTTCCACACCTGTATTGTACAATATTTGCCCATTTATTATTTTCAGAATTCTTCAAGCTCTGTCAAATTGGTTGTTGATCATTGCTAGACAACCATTTTCAGGTCTTGCCATAGATTTTCAATGCAGATTTAAGTCAAAACTGTAACCTGGCCACTCAGGAACATTCACTGTCTTCTAGAGATCCTGGTTCGAATCCAGGTTCTGTCGTAGCCGGCCGCGACCGGGAGACCCATTGGGCGGCGCACAATTGGCCCAGCGTCGTTCAGGGTAGGGGAGGGAATGGCCGGCAGGGATGTAGCTCAGTTGGTAGAGCATGGCGTTTGCAACGCCAGGGTTGTGGGTTCGTTTCCCACGGGGGGCCAGTATGAAAAAAAATAAAATAATGTATGCACTCACTAACTGTAAGTCGCTCTGGATAAGAGCGTCTGCTAAATGACTAAAATGTAAATTGTCTTGTGTTTTAGGTTATTGTCCTACTGAAAGGTGAATTCTTCTCCCAGTGTCTGGTGGAAAGCAGACAGATCTAGGTTTTGCCCTAGGATTTTGCCTGTGCTTACCTCCATTCCGTAATTTTTTTTATCCAGAAAAACTTCCCAGTCCTTAACGATTACAAGCATACCCATAACATGGTGCAGCCACCACTATTCTTGAAACTACACTACATCACCAAAATTATGTGGATGCCCCTTCAAATGAGTGGATTAGGCTATTTCAGCCACACCTGTCGCTGACAGTGTATAAAACCGAGCACACAGCCATGCAATCTGCATAGACAAACATTGGCAGTAGAATGGCCTGCTGAAGAGCTCAGTGACTTTCAACGTTGCACCGCCATAGGATGCCACCTTTCCAACAAGTCAGTTTGTCACATTTCTGCCCTGCTAGAGCTGCTCCGGCCAACTGTAAGTGTTGTTATTGTGAAGTGGAAATGTCTAGGAGCAACAACAGCTCAGCTGCGAAGTGGTAGGCCACACAACCTCACAGAACAGGACCGCCGAGTGCTGAAGCGCGTAGCGTGTAAAAATCATCTGTCCTCGGTTGCAACACTAACTGCCGAGTTCCAAACAGCCCTGGAAGCAACGTCAGCACAAGAACTGTTAGTCGGGAGCTTCATGAAATGGGTTTCCATGGCCGAGCAGCCGCACACAAGCCTAAGATCACAATGCGCAATGCCAAGCATCAGCTGGAGTGGTGTAAAGCTCGCTGCCATTGGACTCTGGAGCAGTGGAAATGCGTTCTCTGGAGTGATGAATCACGCTTCACCATCTGGCAGTCAGATGGACGAATCTGGGATTGGCGGATGCCAGGAGAACGCTACCTGCCCGAATGCACAGTGCCAAATGTAAAGTTTGGTGGAGGAGCAATAATGGTCTGGGGCTGTTTTTCATAGTTCGGGCTAGGCCCCTTAGTTCCAGTGAAGGGAAATCTTTACGCTACAGCATACAATGACATTTTAGATGATTCTGTGCTTCCAACTTTGTGGCAACAGTTTGGGGAAGGCATTTTCCTGTTTCAGCATGACAATGCCCCCTGTGCACAAAGCGAGGTCCATACAGAAATGGTTTGTTGAGATCGGTGTGGAAGAACTTGACTGGCCTGCACAGAGCCCTGACCTCAACCCCATCGAACACCTTTGGGATGAATTGGAACGCTGACTGCGAGCCAGGCCTAATCGCCCAAAATCAGTGCCCGACCTCATTATTGCTCTTGTGGCTGAATGGAAGCAAGTCCCCGCAGCAATGTTTCAACATCTAGTGGAAAGCCTTCCCAGAAGAGTGGAGGCTGTTATAGCAGCAAAGGGTGGACCAACTCCATATTAATGCTCATGATTTTGGAATGAGATGTTCGACGAGCAGGTGTCCACATACTTTTGTTAATGTAGTGTATGGAGAGTGATACTCAGTAATGTGTTGCCACAAAAGCTTCAAGTTCCTTGGCGTACACATCACTGACAAACTAAAATGGACCACCCACACAGAAAGTGTGGTGAAGAAGGCGCAACAGAGCCTCTTCAACCTCAGGAGGCTAAAGAAATTTGGCTTGGCACCTACAACCCTCACAAACTTTTACAGATGCACAATTGAGAGCATCCTGTTGGGCTGTATCACCGCCTGGTACGGCAACTGCACCGCCCGCAACCACAAGGCTCTCCAGAGGTGGTGCGGTCTGCCCAACGCATTACCGGGGGCAAACTACCCGCCCTCCAGGACACCTACAGCACCCAATATCACAGGAAGGCCAAAAAGATCATCAAGGACATCAACCACCCAAGCCACTACCTGTTAACATTTTTAAATTTTAGTCATTTAGCAGACACTCTTATCCAGAGCGACTTACAGTTAGTGAGTGCATACATTTATTAAACTTTTTTCATTAACCATGCTATCATCCAGAAGGCGAGCTCCGTACAGGTGCATCAAAGCTGGGACCGAGAGACTAAAAAACAGTTTCTATCTCACGTTAGAGGCGGCTGCCTATAGACATAGACTAGAAATCACTGGCCACTTTAAGAAATGGAACACTAGCCACTTTAATAATGTTTACATATCTTGCATTACTCATCTCATTTGTATGTACTGTGTTCTATACTATTCTACTGTATCTTAGTCCATGCCGCTCTGACATCGCTCGTCCATATATGTATATATTCTTAATTCATTCCTTACTTAGATTTGTGTGTATTGGGTATACAGTGGGGAGAACAAGTATTTGATACACTGCCGAATTTGCAGGTTTTCCTACTTACAAAGCATGTAGAGGTCTGTCATTTTTATCATAGGTACACTTCAACTGTGAGAGACGGAATCTTAAACAAAAATCCAGAAAATCACATTGTATGATTTTTAAGTAATTCATTTGCATTTTATTGCATGACATAAGTATTTGATCACCTACCAACCAGTAAGAATTCCGGCTCTCACAGACCTGTTAGTTTTTCTTTAAGAAGCCCCCCTGTTCTCCACTCATTACCTGTATTAACTGCACCTGTTTGAACTCGTTACCTGTATAAAAGACACCTGTCCACACACTCAATCAAACAGACTCCAAACTCTCCACAATGGCCAAGACCAGAGAGCTGTGTAAGGACATCAGGGATAAAATTGTAGACCTGCACAAGGCTGGGATGGGCTACAGGACAATAGGCAAGCAGCTTGGTGAGAAGGCAACAACTGTTGGCGCAATTATTAGAAAATGGAAGAATTTCAAGATGACGATCAATCACCCTCGGTCTGGGGCTCCATGCAAGATCTCACCTCGTGGGGCATCAATGATCATGAGGAAGGTGAGGGATCAGCCCAGAACTACACGGCAAGACCTGGTCAATGACCTGAAGAAAACTATTAGTAACACACTACGCCGCCATGGATGAAAATCCTGCACGCACGCAAGGTCCCCCTGCTCAAGTCAGCGCATGTCCAGGCCCGTCTGAAGTTTGCCAATGACCATCTGGATGATCCAGAGGAGGAATGGGAGAAGGTCATGTGGTCTGATGTGACAAAAATAGAGCTTTTTGGTCTAAACTCCACTCGCTGTGTTTGGAGGAAGAAGAAGGATGAGTACAGCCCCAAGAACACCATCCCAACCGTGAAGCATGGAGGTGGAAACATCATTCTTTGGGGATGCTTTTCTGCAAAGGGGACAGGACGACTGCACCGTATTGAGGGGAGGATGGATGGGGCCATGTATCACGAGATCTTGGCCAACAACCTCCTTCCCTCAGTAAGGCATTGAAGATGGGTCGTGGCTGGGTCTTCCAGCATGACAATGACCCGAAACACACAGCCAGGGCAACTAAGGAGTGGCTCCGTAAGAAGCATCTCAAGGTCCTGGAGTGGCCTAGCCAGTCTCCAGACCTGAACCCAATAGAACATCTTTGGAGGGAGCTGAAAGTCTGTATTGCCCAGCGACAGCCTCGAAACCTGAAGGATCTGGAGAAGGTCTGTATGGAGGAGTGGGCCAAAATCCCTGCTGCAGTGTGTGCAAACCTGGTCAAGACCTACAGGAAACGTATGATCTCTGTAATTGCAAACAAAGGTTTCTGTACCAAATATTAAGTTCTGCTTTTCTGATGTATCAAATACTTATGTCATGCAATAAAATGCAAATTAATTATTAAAAAATCATACAATGTGATTTTCAGGATTTTTGTTTTAGATTCCGTCTCTCACAGTTGAAGTGTACCTATGATAAAAATTACAGACCTCTACATGCTTTGTAAGTAGGAAAACCTGCAAAATCGGCAGTGTATCAAATACTTGTTCTCCCCACTGTATGTTGGGAAATTGTTAGATATTACTGTACTGTTGGAGCTAGAAGCACAAGCATTTTGCTACACATTTAAGTAATTTAGCAGACGCTCTTATCCAGAGCGACTTACAGTTAGTGAGTGTATACATTTTTCATACTGGCCCCCGTGGGAATTGAACCCACAACCCTGGCATTGCAAGCGCCATGCTCTACCAACTGAGCTACAGGAGGGCCTACACCCGCAATAACATCTGCTAAACACGTGTATGTGTCCAATTAAATTAGATTAGATTTGATATTGGATTTGCCCCAAACACAACACTTTGTATTCAGGACAAAAAGGGAATTGCTTTGACAATTCTTTTACAGTATTACTCAAGTGCCTTTTTGCAAACAGGATGCAGGTTTTGAAATATTTGTATTATGTAAAGGCTTCCTTCTTTTCACTCTGTAAATTAGGTTAGTATTGTGGAGTAACTACAATGTTGTTGATCCAACTTATTATGTAACTTAACTTATTATGTGACTTGTTAAGCAAATGTTTACTCCTGAACTTATTTCGGCTTGCCATAACAAAGGGGTTGAATACTTATTGACTCAAGACATTTCAGCTTTTAATTTGTAATTCATTTGTAAACATTTCGAAAAACATAATTCCACTTATGGGGTATTGTGTTTGGGCCAGTGACAAAAATTTTCAATTTAATCATGGGGTGTGAATACTTTCTTTACCAGTGCATTGGGAAAGTGTTCAGAAGGTGTGCTTTTTACGGAGGAGTGGCTTCCGTCTGGCCACTCTACCATAATGGTCTGATTGGTGGAGTGCTGCAGAGGTGGTTGTCATTCTGGAAGGTTCTCCCATCTCCACAGAGGAACTCTGGAGCTCTCTCAGAGTGACCATCGGGTTCTTGGTCATCTCCCTGACCAAGGCCCTTCTCCCCCCATTTGCTCAGTTTGGCCGGGCGGCCAGCTCTAGGAAGAGTTTATTTTTTAATTTTGTTTACCTTTATTTAACCAGGTAAGCCAGTTGAGAACAAGTTCTCATTTACAACTGCGACCTGGCCAAGATAAAGAGTATTGGTGGTTCCAAACTTCCATTTTACGAATGATGGAGGCCACTGTGTTCTTGCGGACCTTCAATGCTGCAGACATTTTTTGTTACACGTCCCCAGATCTGTGCCTCAAGACAATCCTTTCTCAGAGCTCTACGGACAATTCCTTCAACCTCATAGCATGGTTTTTGCTCTGACATGCACTGCCAACTGTGGGACCTTATATAGACAGGTGTGTGCCTTTCCAAATCATGTCCAATCAATTGAATTTACCACAGTTGGACTCCAATCAAGTTGTAGAAACATCTCAAGGATGATCAATGGAAACAGGATGCACCTGAACTCAATTTCGAGTCTCATAGCAAAGGGTTTGAATACTTATGTAAATCATGTATTTCTGTTTTGTATTTTTAATACATTTGCAAAAATTTCTTAAAACCAGTTTTCACTTTGTCATTATGGGGTACTGTGTGTAAATTGATGAGAAAAAAATTAATATTTAATCCATTTTAGAATAAGGCTGTTACGTAACAAAATGTGGAAAAAGTGAAGGGGTCTGAATACTTTCCGAATGCACTGTATGTACATAGGGCAGCAGACTCTAAGGTGCAGGGTGGAGTACTGGGTGGTAGCTGACTAAGTTCATGGCAGGTTCAGTATTGGGCGGAGGCCGGCTAGTGGTGACTATTTAACAGTCTGATGGCCTGGAGATAGAAGCTGTTTTTCAGTTTCTCTCTCCCAGCTTTGATGCACCTGTACTGTCTCCGCCTTCTAGATGGTAGCGGGGTGAACTGAGGTCCTTGATGATCTTCTTGGCCTTCCTGTAACAACGGGTGCTGTAGATCGGGGGTTCCCAAACTTTTTCACTCAGGCCCCCCTTCCAGCATTGGGGAACAACACGGTTTAAAGCTTATTTCCTGCAATTCTACACATTTTGTCATGTGTGGAGAATTTATTTTGCCGTTTAAAAGCTCATTTTCTTGCAATTCTATTTTGCCATGTTTAACCTCTTAAGGATCGGACCCTTTTTTTTCATTTTCGCCTAAAATGACATACCCAAATCTAGCTGCCTGTAGCTCAGGACCTGAAGCAAGGATATATATATATTCTTGATAGCATTTGAAAGGAAACACTTTGAAGTTTGTTGAAATGTGAAATTAATGTAGGAGAATATAACACATTAGATCTGGTAAAAGATAATACAAACAAAAAAACATGCGTTTTCTATTCATTTTTTTTGTTCCATCATCTTTGAAATGCAAGAGAAAGGCCACAATAGAATATTGCAGTTTAGGTGCTATTTAGATTTTGACCACTAGATGGCAGCAGTGTGTGTGCAAAGTTTCAGATTGATCCAGTGAAGCGTTGCAATACTGGACTATTTTGTGTCAAGTCTGCCCAAATGTACCGAATTGGTCAATTGATACATTTTCAAGTACATAACTATAGAGAACATACAAAAATGATATGGTAATACAAAATGTAAGTTTAGACACTCCCAGGAATGTCATACATGATGGATCATTAGCTTATACACTAACTTTCACACATCTAGATGGCCGGGCGGGGTGGGTGTGGAGCCAGAGACAGCAGGGGTTGAAATTGTAGAACTCAGTTCCTACATTTGAATATAAAAATGGATTTTATCAAACAAAACTATGCTACATTTTATCTCTGGGACCCTTAGGATGACAAATCAGAGCAAGATTACTGAATGTAAGTACATTATTTACCCTCAGAGGTGAATGTATCAAACCAGTTGCCGTGATAAGTATTTTGTTGTTGTGCACTCTCCTCAAACAATAGCATGGTATTTCTTCACTGTAATAGCAGTTAGATTAACAAGAATTTAAGCTTTCTGCCCATATAAGACATGTCTATGTCCTGGAAAGTTTGCTGTTACTTACAACAGTCATGCTAATCACATTAGCGCACGTTAGCTCAACCGTCCCGTATACGGGACACCGATCCCGTAGAGGTTAATGTGTATTCATGTGGTATTTCAGTAACTCAAACATTACAACAAAATCTATGGGCTAAAAAACCTAGCTAAAACACGTTAGCTGACATGGGCTAGTTGATCTGGACATTTCTGACAAATTATAAATCGCTCTCTAAGGTATGCAATGACTGACATAACAAGAGGAAAACTGATTATGCGCTACCCAATTTCGAAATTGCACCTTGTACATTCTACTATTACAACTTTCAAGAATAAGTTGAAAGCCGGACTGAGTTTGGGGGGACCCCCACAGTTTGGGAACCACTGCTGTAGATGTCCTGGAGGGCAGGCAGTGTGCCCCTGGTTATACGTTGGGCTGACCGCACCACCCTCTGGAGAGCCCTGCGGTTGCGGACTGTGAAATTGCCATACCAGGCGGTGATACAGCCCGACAGGATGCTCTCAATGGTGCATGTGTAGAAGTTTGTGAGGGTCCTAGGGGCCAAACCGAATTTCTTCAACCTGAAGTTGAAGAGGAGCTGTTGCGCCTTCTTCACCACACTGTCTGTGTGGATGGATCATTTCAGGTTGTCAGTAAGTGCATGGCGAGGAACTTGAAGCTTTTCACCCTCTCCACTGCGGCCCTGTCGATGTGGATAGGGTGCTCTCTCTGCGGTCTCCTGAAATCCCTGTTCAGTTCTTTGAGTTTTGTTTACGTTGAGGGAAAGGTTATTTTCCTGGCCCTCACCTCTTCCCTGTAGGCCAGGGTTCTTCAATTTCGGTCCTGGAGGGCCGAAACACTTCTGTTTTTTATTTCTACCTGGTAGTTAATTGCACTCACCTGGTGTCCCAGGTCTGAATTAGCCCCTGATTAGAAGGAGAGGATGAAAAACAGAGCCTACCACTGTTATGTCATCTACAAACTTGATGATTGAGTTGGAGACGTGCGTGGCCACGCAGTCATGGGTGAACAGGGAGTACAGGAGGGGGCTGAGTACGCACCCTTGTGGGGCCCCCGTGTTGAGGATCAGCGTAGCGGAGGTGTTGTTGCCTACCTTCACCACCTGGAAGTCCAGGACCCAGTTGAATAGGGCGGGGTTCAGACCCAGGGCCCCGAGCTTAATGATGAGCTTGGAGGGGAATATGGTGTTGAACGCTGAGCTGTAATCTATGAAAAGGTATGCAAATTGTAGTGGGTCTAGGGTGTCGGGTAATGTGGAGGTGATATGATCCTTAACTAGCCTCTCAAAGCACTTCATGATGACAGAAGTGAGCACTACGGGACGATAGTCATTTAGTTCAGTTACCTTCGCTTTCTTGGGTACAGAAACAATGGTGGACATCTTGAAGCAAGTGGGGACAACCGATTGGGATAGGGAGAGATTGAATATGTCCGTAAACACTCCAGCCAGCTGGTCTGCACATGCTCTGAGGACACGGCTTGGGATACTTTCTGGACCGGCAGCCTTGCAAGGGTTAACATGCTTACATTTCATAAGCTACAGTACGTTCCTGTTTTCACACTAGCATGCCACTTAGAATGCATGCAGCGGCATGCCCAATACATTGCTTCATTCTAAGTAGTATGCTAGTGTAGATATTGGAATGGGGTCATGCTGTTACTGTACATACAAATATACTGTATATACTGTAGGTCAATGGAAATACAATACATTACAGACCTAAATACACATTAATATATACACATTAAAATGTTATAATACATAACTACAGCAGATATGTGGATTACTATAGACAATATACAGTAGATTGAGTCATATAGGCGTATACACTGACTGTACAAAACATTAAGAACATAGACCGACCAGGTGAATCCAGGTGAAAGCTATGATGCCTTATTGATGTACCCTGTTAAATCCACTTCAATCAGTGTCGATGAAGGGGAGGAGATGGGTTAAAGAAGGCTTTTTAAGCCTTGAGACAATTGAGACATGGATTGTGCATGTGTGCCATCCAGAGGGTGAATGGTCAAGACAAAATCTTTAAGTGCCATTGAACGTGATATGGTAGTAGGTGCCAGGCGCACCGGTTTGTGTCAAGAACTGCAATGCTGCTGGGTTTTTCACGCTCAACAGTTTCCTGTGTGTATCAAGAATGGTCCACCACCCAAAGGACATCCAGCCAACTTGATACAACTGTGGGATGCATTGGAGTAAACATGGGCCAAGGGCCAGCATCCCTGTGGAACGCTTTCGCCGCCTTAGAGAGTCCATGCCCTGACAAATTGAGGCTGTTCTGAAGGCATAAGTGGGGCGGTGCAACTCAATATTAGGAAGGTGTTCTTAATGTTTTGTACACTCAGTGTGTACGCCAGGGCTCTCCAACCCTGTTCCTGGAGAGCTACCCTCCTGTAGGTTTTCACTCCAACCCTAATCTAGCGCACCTGATTCTAATAATTGGTTGGTTGATAAGCTGAATCAGGTTAGTTACAACTGGGGTTGGAACGAAAACCTACAAGAGAGTAGCTCTCCAGGAACAGGGTTGAAGAACCCTGGTATAGGCCAACGGATATTGTACAAACATATAATGAGTAAAATGTTCTAATAACGTAAAAACACAAATAAATGGTTGGAATGAGATAACTGGGTCATTCTCTAAACACTTTCCTGCTGTAGTGACAGTATTGTAGAACATACCGTTTATTGGCAGCAGTCCTAGAGGCAGTAGGCATGGAGTGGGCACATTGTGTGTATCATGTGTTGGATCTGTAAATGCCAACATACCTAGGATGGTGTTAGTGCCTCTCCATGACATAACACACACACACACACACACACACACACACACACACACACACACACACACACACACATCCCAGTAGTTAGCACAGTTGCCTACTTCCTATCCCCCTAGTTCTATTTCTTCTCAGTCTCTGGCTCTGCCACCCGCTGTGCCCATTTTTTTTGATCCCACTCCCACATTAAGTTGAAAGTGTTAGAGTCAAAATGCTTTTTAGTCTGGCTTGCTTGTTTTAGTGTTTCCAGATCATGTCACAGTATGTTATTGCCTCTCCATCTCCAATAAAACGTAAGGCCTGATAAGGGTTGCCTGGTTAAGGTCTTTCTTCCCTCCCCCCTCCTCCCCTCTCCTCCCTCTTTTTCTCCCCCTCTTCCTCCATTCTTCCCCTTAATGTAATAGGCAGCCATGGAGATCTGTCGACAGTAAGGTCAAGTGAGGCTCTGAAGGGGTTTGTGTGAGTTTGTGTGAGTGTGCGTGTGTGTGTGTCTGAGTGTGCGTGTGTGTTGTTTGTGTGTGTCTGAGTGTGCGTGTGTGTTGTTTGTGTGTGTCTGAGTGTGCGTGTGTGTTGTGTGTGTGTGTGTGTCTGAGTGTGTGTGTGTGTGTCTGAGTGTGTGTGTGTGTCTGAGTGTTGTGTGTGTGTGTGTGTGTGTGTGTGCGAAGGGCCAAGATTGACCTACATTCCACTGAGCACTTCACCTGAGCACTTGACCTACATTCCCTCCCCCAAGGCCTTACCCTCCTTAATGCTTTTATGAGACACTATCTCTCTCTACCTCTACCTCTCTCTTCCTCTACATCTCTCTCTCTCCCTCTACCTCTCTCACTCTCTCCCCCTACCTCTCTCTCTCCCTATCTCTCTCTCTCTACCTCTACCTCTCTCCCCCTCTCTCTCGCTCCCTATCTCTCTCTCTCTTTCTACCTACCTCTACTTCTCTACCTATACCTATACCTACCTCTACCTCTCTCTCTCCCTCTCCCTATCTCTCTCTCCCTTTCCATCTCCCTCTCTCCCTTAGTTTCCTTCATTCTCTCTCTTTGTCGCTCTCTCTCTTCTCCTTTCTATCTGTATTGGTTCTGTTATGAAAACAGCTTGTGTATTAAGCCTCAAATCTACTTACGCAAACCCCCCCCCCCACAAACACACCTACACTCTTAGAAAAAAGGGTTCCAAAAGGGTTCGTCGGCTGTCCCCATAGGAGAACCCTTTTTGGTTCCAGGTAGAACCCTCTGTGTAAAGGCTTCTACATGGAACCAAAAGGGTTCTACCTGGAACCAAAAAGAGTTCTTCAAAGGGTTCTCCTATGGGGACAGCCAAAGAACCCTTTTAGGTTCTAGATAGCCTCTTTTTTTCTGAGAGTCTAGCCAACTGACCTAATTCTCACAGAAAACAAATTGGGGGAATGGGTGGTGCTAGGCAGGACAGAGCTAAGCTGAACTCCCCAGCAGTCAGGCATGTAGTCAAGCATGTTGGAGAGGCATACCTATATTTCTACACAACAACAAGCCCAACCCTCCCTGACCCACATCTACACTACACCAAGGCTGTGTCCCAAATGGCACCCTATTCCCTTTACACTGCACTACTTTGGACCAAGGCCTGATGTTTCAATACTGAAGCTTATAGGCTACAATTAGAAAATAAAGCTTTTACCAAAGTTAGTAGACTGGAAATTAACAGGATGTGAAACTAAGCAAGCAAGGGTATCGGGATGCATTCACTTGTTGTAATTCATAAAATGTATACAAGTTGAAAGTTTGCAAGCAAGTAATGGTTCTACAAATGAATTAGCTTGTTCTAACTCAGTATACAATACAGTTCCCCAGTGTTCCTCTCCTCTCACTGTAAAGTATTTGCACTACAATAATTGAGTCATGTTGACATGTTCCTCTCTCTGACCAGTAGGACCATTAGTACCCAGGAGGAAATGACTAGCAACATGACCATCGTCGGACGGGGCCACAGTGTCCCCCGACCCACCCCTGTCTCAGCCTCCAGTATCTATGCTGCAATAGTCTGTGCCGGGAGGCTAGGGTCAGTCTGTCCTATCTGGTGTAATTCTGCTGTCTTATCTGGTGTCCTGTATGAACTTAATTATGCTCCCTCTAATTCTCCCATCTCTCTCGATCTCTCTCTCTCCCCTCCTGGAGGACCTGAGCCCTAGGACCATGCCTCAGGACTACCTGGCCTGACAACTCTTGGCTGTCCCTGTCCCCAGTCCACCTGGTCGTGCTGCTGACCAGGTTTCTGCTGGTTTGCCTGTGGCTATGGAACCCTGACCTGTTCACCGGACGTGCTACCTTGTCCCAGACCTGCTGTTTTCAACCTTCCTGCTCCCTTTCCCTCTCTCTCTATCCCTCTCTCTCTCCCACCCTCCCTCTCTCCCTCCCTCTCTACCGCACCTGCTGTCTCGACCTCTGAATGCTCAGCTATGAAAAGCCAACTGACATTTACTCCTGAGGTGCTGACCTGTTGCACCCTCTATAACCACTGTGGTTATTATTTGACACTGCTGGTCATTTATGAACGTTTGAACATCTTCAAGAACAATCTGGCCTTAATTGGCCATGTACTCTTATGATCTCCACCCAGCACAGCCAGAAGAGGACTGGCCACCCCTCAGAGCCTGGTTCCTCTCTAGGTTTATTCCTAGGTTCCTGCCTTTCTAGGGAGTCTTCTACATCTGCATTGCTTGCTCTTTGGGGTTTTAGGCTGGGTTTCTGTAGAAGCACTTTGTGACATCTGCTGATACAGAAAGGGCTTTATAAATACATTTGATTGATTGATGACCTGACAGCCTGATGATCTGACAGCTTGATGACCTGACAGCCTGATGATCTGACAGCTTGATGACCTGACAGCCTGATGATCTAACAGCCTGATGACCTGACAGCCTGATGACCTGACAGCCTGATGACCTGACAGTCAGATGAGAGTGGAAACAGTTGGTTCTGGAAATAAGTAACTATTGAGTAACATACACCCCTGTACCATGTAAGATGGGGCAGTGGCAAAGATTGTTGATTTGAGAGAACATGCTTTGGTTTAGATTAGAAGGAGGGAAATATGAGAGGGATAGAACAGTGAGTACAGCATGATAGAGTACAGCATTTACTTGTGATTAATTTACTTTCCTGCATCGAGTCACACCCATACAACATGTAGAAACCCAAATGGAGACAGACAAACACAAATGCACACGCACTCACTAACTCCCTCACCCCCTCCATATTCACTCACTAACTCCCTCACCCCCTCCATACTCACTCACGAACTCCCTCACCCCCTCCATATTCACTCACTAACTCCCTCACCCCCTCCATACTCACTCACTCACCAACATACAGTGTTAACATACACCCTCCCTGCACTCTGTGTTTTTCCTCCCTGCCTCCCTCCCTCCTCATTCCATCCCTCCATCCCGCCCTCCTCTCTGACCTACATCCAGCATCAGAGTGGTGGTTATGTAACTCTGGGTTGTGTTGTTCACCACAGGCTCAGACCCAGACCTCTGGCTTCGCTTCGCCCAGGGGCGGACCTCTATACTCTGCAGTCACACACACACACACACACACACACACACACACACACACACACACACACACACACACACACACACACACAGACACACACACACACACAAACACAGACACACACACACACACACACACACACACAAACAAACAAAACCTACAGTCAGAGCTGCACTGTGCTCTATAGTATTAAACTGTATTTCCAGACAGGAAGTTGGGTAGACCGGGAGCCCAGAAACCACACCAGAGGCACTAATGCTATATTATAGGCTACTGTACACCTGTGTGTGAGTGAAAGTATAAAAATAGCAGAATATAATATTTCTTGATGAAAGAAAACAGTGTTCTAGTGCTGCGTATCCCAGGGTAACAGGGCGGGACAGTGGTAAGCCTGTTACCTAATTTCCTGCTACTGGTCATGGCAAACAT
>NW_028166662.1:0-17500 GCF_964263955.1 Coregonus lavaretus
CTCTCTTTCTTTCGCTCTCTCTCTGCTCCTTCTCTCTCTCTCTGCTCATTCTCTCTCTCCCCTTCTCTCTCTCTCTCTCTCTCTCTCTCTCTCTCTCTTTCTCTCTCTTTCTTTCTCTCTCTTTCTCTCTCTGCTCCTTCTCTCTCTCTCTCTCTCTCTCTCTCCCTCTCTCTCTCACCCCTTCTCTCTCTCTCTCTCTCTGCTCCTTCTCTCTCTCTCTCTCTCTCTGCTCCTTCTCTCTCTCTCTCTCTGTTTCTGTGTAGGCCTGTACGTAATGGGCTTGAGAGAATGTGTCTGAGGCGTAGGATCCACACACATCAGTAATATTCAGTTATACTGCCTCTCTCGCGGAGGCCAGACATGCCATGTTAAATATAGCTGCCATAGAATGAGCCTAAATAGGAGGCTCCTCTTGAGGTAATAAATGGGTGTTGCTAACCCTACAGTGCAATCATGCTACGTTACGGGAAATAGTTGTGCACAGAGGCAAACAAACAAAGAAGAAAAACAAAGCATGGAACAGGCAATACTAATCATGAGGCATGGCTGGGCGTCTGCGGACAGGGCGTCTGCGGACAGAGTGGTGATCTTGGTTTGTGTGTATGTGTCTGTGTGTTGGTGTGTGTGTGTGTGTGTGTGTGTGTGTGTGTGTGTGTGTGTGTGTGTGTGTGTGTGTGTGTGTGTGTGTCGTGTCAGCGATTGCAGGCAGTGTGACACACCACAGGGCGACTCCACAGCAAAGGATAGAACAGAGCTGAGAACCACTGGTGACTGTGTGTGTGTGTGTGTGTGTGCTTGCGTGCATGTGTGTGTACATGCAGGAGGACAGAAAGGGTAATATTTATGACAGGGATTATCCTGAGGACTTATGTGAAGTCCAAAGGTTAGGCATGCTCTCTGTTTGTCTCTGTTTCTGTTTCTGAGAACATCATTAACCCAATCCAGCGTTTAACCACTAGTTTAACAGCACAACTAAACGACACACACAGTGCCCCAATAGCCAGTGAGCAGTGTGCACAGCACACAGAAGTCATTGAAAACTCTCCAAGCCAACACATACTCCTCCCATTTCCTGACTCCGCCCTCTGTGCACCTGGGATTCTCTTCCCCTCTTCACATCGGCTTCTATATGTGTACTCTGGATTTGTCAACCAATCATATAATTTAATGAACTGTCAAGTACTGATAAGCCATCTTAAGCAGAGGTGCACACATGTACACGTACACATACACGTACATGTATACACACACACACACACACTTCCCCCCTGATCAGCTGCCAGGCTCTAATCTGTGGTGATTTCCAGGGCAGCTGTGAGACACAGGCTGATGTGAAACAGTTTACACACACAATTACTATTAATGCCAGATACACATGCGACTCCCTTATTTATTTATCTCCCACAATGCCTTTGTGTGGACGTGAAGCGCAACTGATTGGCCACCGTTGTGAGAGCTGGGAGTTAGTGTAGCGTGAGGGACACACCTGTTACAACCCCTATCCTCATACTGTCTCCTCTGTCACATCCATGTCCTCCACACTACTGTAGTGAGTGTCTGTCTGTGTGTGTGTGTGTCTGTCTGTGTGTGTGTGTGTGAGTGTGTATGTGGCTGTGTGTTAGTTGAGGTTGTGGTAGGCTCCAGCTCAGTTGGGATGTACTGTTGAAAAGGGAATAGACAGATGTTCTTGTTGGTAGAAAGCCACCTGTCATTGTTAGTGATTAACTGATTAACTTATCACCATCTGATGAAATGTGTTGCTTCTAGTTAAAACTAAAGTTTAGTTTTTGACTCGTAAAATCTATTCTTCTTGTTGACAGTAGTGCTGTTGTTTTTTGACAGTTGGTCAGTGGTGTAAGTCATGCCATACCCACCCAGAAACATTGTATCACCACCTGCCTCCCACTGATAGGACCACATGTCACGTCAACCACTCTGCTGTCAACCACTCTGCTGTCATCCACTCTGCTGTCAACCACTCTGCTGTCATTTTTATTTTATTTATTTATTTTATTTTATATTCATTATTGTTTTTTTAAATATTTTTTATTTTTGTCATTTAGCAGACGCTCTTATCCAGAGCGACTTACAGGAGCAATTAGGGTTAAGTGCCTTGCTCAAGGGCACATCGACAGATTTTTCACCTAGTCGGCTTGGGGATTAGAACCAGCGACCTTTCGGTTACTGGCACAACGCTCATAACCACTAAGCTACCTGCTGTCAACCACTCTGCTGTCAACCACTCTGCTGTCAACCACTCTGCTGTCAACCACTCTGCTGTCAACCACTCTGCTGTCAACCACTCTGCTGTCAACCACTCTGCTGTCAACCACTCTGCTGTCAACCACTCTGCTGTCATCCACTCTGCTGTCAACCACTCTGCTGTCAACCACTCTGCTGTCAACCACTCTGCTGTCAACCACTCTGCTGTCAACCACTCTGCTGTCAACCACTCTGCTGTCAACCACTCTGCTGTCAACCACTCTGCTGTCAACCACTCTGCTGTCAACCACTCTGCTGTCAACCACTCTGCTGTCAACCACTCTGCTGTCAACCACTCTCCCAGACCCAGACAAAAGGGAGAGTTCAGAGCCTTCCTTCCTTCCTCCTCCTCCATTCTTCCATTTCCCATCCCTCTCTCCCTCTCTCCCATCCCTCTCTATCTCCAATCCCTCTCTCCCTCTCTCCCCCTTCCCTCTCTCATTCAATTTCCCTATCCTCTCTCCTTCTCCCCATCCCTCTATTTCTACATCCCTCTTTCCCCCTCTCCATCCCTCTCTCCCTCCCCGGGAGACTGGACCAGATGCCAGTGTTGGACCAGGAGCCCCAGGAGGCCCCCAGTAACATATTGGTTTATAATTAATGACATTAGCTGCTTTATCTGTTATGAAGAGCCCTGTCTCTGTCACTAACAGACTGGAGAGAGACAGATAGGATGGAGGGAGAGGGGGAATGGAGGGAGAGAGATTGAAAAGAAGAGAGATTGAGAGGATGGTATGAACAAACAAACTAATGAGTAGAAGGAAATGTGAAGTAGTGGAAGGTAATAATAAAATCAACAGAGAAAACATGCTGGTTGGAATAGAAAAGAGAAGCATGAGGTCTCCCCAGAACCATGAAACATTTATCCAGCATTCATTTCCACTTAGTTGTTGCTTTCACTTAAAACCAACAAGCATTTTAGAGATCCATTTTTACAATGAGATGTTTCCTAAATTCAGTCAGACTTTGTGTTCATTACAGTACTGAGGTAAAGTACTCGTAAAACACTTACAAAGGGAGTCAGTGGTCATTCAGGACAATGGTGTTGCCATATTTTATTTGTCCAAAGGGAGTCAGTGGTCATTCAGGACAATGGTGTTGCCATATTTTATTTGTCCAAAGGGAGTCAGAGGTCATTCAGGACAATGGTGTTGCCATATTTTATTTGTCCAAAGGCAGTGGTCATTCAGGACACTGCGGTTGCCAGATATTTGATTATCACCCATTAGGACAGTGTTTGGCCCCTGAGGAGCCTTTGTGATGTCAGGGAGGGAGATAGCAGCACACGGCCGTCGGTCCATCACTGAGTTACATCCCTTCAGCTTTATAGCCCATAGCTCTCCTCTGGGTCTCTTTAGGCAGGCTGCGTGGTTCCTGTTCCGCCCATGCCTAGACTAACACACACACACCAGGTTGAAGGATGGTTTAGACTAGGTGAGTAAATTGTTTTGTTTTTCACCATGGGGTATTTATCAAGCCGGCGTGCCGCATGGGGCCTCAAGCCCTCTAGTCCGGTGGCTTCCATAATGGACGCACGCACGCACGCACACACGCACACACGCACACACACACACACACACACACACACACACACACACACACACACACACACACACACACACACACACACACACACACACACACACACACACACACACAGACAGACAGACAGATCCCCACCCACCCACTCTCTGGTCCAGTGGCTTCTGTAATGTAATGGATCTGATTAATGGAGGGTTATTAACAAAAGGGGATCTGTTCTAGCCCAGCGTGTGTGTGTATATGTTCGGGCCTGCGGTTGATGGTCCAGTGTGTAACACTGAAGCTCAATGCTGATATAATGACCTGGGTTAGGAGCTCCATGATTAAGCAGCATTTAACAGCAACTAAACTCAGGCCTGGGACAACTTCAATAGACCCAACGTAAACGTAGTGAGTCCCCTGAGAACACACATCCATCTCTCTCTTCTGAGCCCACTCATTCATCTCTCTCTCTCTCGCTCTCTCTCTCTCTCTCTCTCGCTTTGGTACAGTGTGGAGGGAGGGAGGAATGGAGGGAGGAATGGACTGTAGAAGGGTGGAGAAGAAGTAGACAGGGTTGCTGAATATGAGGCTGAAGAAAGTAGACATGTTGTGTTCAACGTCAAGTAATTTGAGATCAATAGGTGCAAGTTAGGAGAAAACACTGGCGCGACACCAAACTCTGTCCCTGGACGTAATGAAGGAGAAGGCTAGCAGGCAGCTAAGAGCTAACCTCATTCCGCACTATCTAATCCTTTGCTGTTAATCGCAAGCTCATCCAGGTAACCTTGTTGCCAGCTTCACACTGACCTGCTAATAGAATAACTTCCACAAGAGCATCACAGCATCCCTTTTTGACGGTGGACTGGACAGAGAGAAAGAAGACTCCACAACCCTTCCCCCACTCCTCCCTCCATTTCCCCTCCTTCCCTTCCTCCATCCCCATGTCTCTCCCCCCCTCCCTCCCTCCTCTCCAGATCTCTCTGCCCTGGCTCCTGTGGGATGGCAGTAACAATTATTATGTAAATAAATATGCCTGCTGTAATCACATTCGTACTGCTGATCCAATTAGAGGGCTGATAGCAGTGGGATTATTGTGGCAGACTGGCGGCTGATTGGCTGATAGGTTGATAGGTAGTGCCTGCATGTCTGTCTGTCTGCAAGTGTGTGTGTGTCTGTTGGCTATGTACCGTATCTGTGTGTGCTGTGTGTGTCCAGTGGTTAGTGGTTAGTCCTCAGCGCCTAGCGTCGGGCCGGGCAGTCAGCTCACCTGCCCTGGGCCTGCCCTGGGTCTGCATGGCTCTGCCTGGGTCTGCATGGCTCTGCCTGGGTCTGCATGGGTCTGCCTGGGTCTGCCTGGCTCTGCCTGGGTCTGCATGGCTCTGCCTGGGTCTGCATGGCTCTGCCTGGGTCTGCATGGCTCTGCCTGGGTCTGCATGGCTCTGCCTGGGTCTGCGTGGGTCTGCGTGGCTCTGCCTGGGTCTGCATGGCTCTGCCTGGGTCTGCATGGCTCTGCCTGGGTCTGGGTGGGTCTACATGGCTCTGGGTGGGTCTGGGTGGGTCTGCATGGGTCTGGGTGGGTCTGCCTGGGTCTGCATGGGTCTGGGTGGGTCTGCCTGGGTCTGGGTGGGTCTGCCTGGGTCTGCCTGGGTCTGGGTGCCTCCATCTGTCTCAGCTATTATTACAGCTCTCTGGTTCTCTGTGGATCACTTACAGCAGCAGCAGCTTATCATCAACTAGACCTGTAATTCAGATGACGCCCGCTCCACAGAACCCATCAGTTCTATTTGTGCTGGTGCCTAACCGGTTCTATCCAATGAGCTGCTGGGTATTATAATGAGTCAACTGAAACTCTGATGTGGAGTTGACTTTGCTCATAGATGATGCACATACGGTGCTATAATAGGGCATGTTAATGTATTGGATATTTTCTCACGTAAAGTTCAAGGTTTTTCCTTCAGTATGTTGGCCTGTAAGCTTTTAACTTTCTTAAGAGGAACCTTGGACTACACTATATTGAAATAATTGTCTGTAGGCCCACAGAGATGTATGTCGAGATTTGGATAAACCACAATAAAGTACCCTAAAGTCCCTACAGTGAAAAGTTGTGGTTGGCCAATGTTGTCCATGGCATCACTTTTGATTGGTTGGACAGGGTGACAGACGGCACACAAAAATGGAGGGGAGGGGGAGCGAGGTAGGAGCTGGGGGGGGGGTACATTTGTTCTACCCTTCCCCTCATTCCAGGGCCATGTGTTGGGTGAGTAGAAAGACTACTAGTGTTAATGTATCACTGTAACGCGTGGGTCCCAGTGCTAAGTCCCAGCCTTTTACATCTCAATCAGGTCTCTCCAGTTTATTTATACATTGTGGGAGGAGGGGGAGGAGGAGGGCGGGAGGAGGAGGAGGAGGAGGGCGGCAGGAGGCAGAGGAAGGGGGAGGGTGGGAGGAGGGAGAGGAGGAGGAGTGCGGGAGGGGGGAGGGTGGGAGGGTGGGAGGAGGAGGAGGAGGGCGGGAGGAGGAGGGGGAGGAAGAGGAAGAGAAGAGGAAGAGGAGGGCGGGAGGATGCAGAGGAAGGGGGAGGGTGGGAGGAGGGAGAGGAGGAGGAGTGCGGGAGGGGGGAGGGTGGGAGAAGGAGGGGAGGGTGGGAGGAGAGGAGGAGGCTCTCTATCCCTCCCTTCCTTACCCAGTCGTTCGGTCGCAGGCTATTAAACAAACACTCTTAATATTTTGAGCTGGCTGGCAGTTTCAATTTCATCTCGCCGACGCATCTTGTTTCTCTCAAGGCTTGACTGTTTTGACATTCGCTTCGATTAAATTATAAACAAGCAGGCCTCTTGATGGCGATGGTGGAGCCACTAATTTGACTAATTGTTTGCAGTTGTCTGGGAGGCCAGGCCCTGATCGGCTCGGCCCGGAGAGGGGACAAGGGTGTGTGGTGTGTGTGTGTGTGTGTATGATTACGGTCCTAAAGACTTCCTCCGCCTGTTTACGCACCAGAAAGGCTTCAAACAAACCCATTAGAACACAATTACTGATCTGGACGCATGGGTGGGGGGGTATTGAGTTTTTATTTATAATATGGGTGATATAGTATGTGTTATTATTGATTCATTTGTCTCAGAGTCATAATAGAGATTAGTTTGTTTTTCTTGTAATGATGACATGTTCTGACTAATCTCATTCTTAACACACTGGACCTCTGATTCAATATTGGTCACCAACTGGTCCACCCATTCCATTCTTAAACTATGCCCTGAGCCACTCTTTCCCAATCCAACTCTACCCACAATTATGTTACTTTAAATGTTTCTCTCCTTTAGCTAGTTATCCAATGTCACATATTGTACAGCTCCAAACAGTCCATAATCACAACGTTTCATTCAGACCTATGATGTCATCTGGCCCTTCACTTTAACATTCCACTTCTGGTAGATGAGTGGAACTTGGAGTCTTGGAACTTGGAGTCTTGGCTCTGTTCTAGAACACTGAATGATGTGACATATGAACAGTGAGTCACACAGTGTGTTCTTATAAAGTATGGGACATCATATCATGTTTATATTTAGACTCCATCATAATCATAAAGTAGAGTTTTCTGTAAGCTCTGTCAGTGTGCCAGTGTCTGTGCCAGTTGTGTGTCCTATAACTTGCCCCGTCCCTCTCTCCAGGGATACAGCCTACTCTTGACCATTTACCAACCAAAACGTTTGGGAAATCATTTCAGATTCAAACTTCGCTCTGTCACTGTGACAGTCTGTGTGTGGCGGTTATGTGCCCTTGCCCACTGCCCAGCGCAGTGGGGGGCAGAGGCTGCTGCGTGTGCACCATCTCACCCTAGATGGGCCGCCAGCCCACTGATGTGCTAGATGTGTGTGAGGATGAAAGAGTCTGTGAATGCTATCAGTGTGTGTGTGTGTGTCTGTGAATGATATCTGCTCCTCCATCTGCAGACGGCTGCTGCTACCAGGGAGACAGAGACTCAATGATATCACTGCGGCCATCTGCCAATCAAAAGGGGGGAGAGACAGGAGGGGGCGGGGGTAGGGGGTCACTCTGCATGTGCCCAGTGAGGGCTAATTGAGCGTGACAGACGGGATGGGAGGTATTGTGCTGGTACACAGGTGAGCTAACACACACCATCCCACGCACTGCTGGGGAGGAGCACGTACACACACAGTGTGATAACACATCCCTGTAAAATGGTTCTCTCACACAGTAATATATTTATGATGTGAAACAAAACTATCCTATCATACATTTCAATAACAATGTAAAATCTATTTTCATTACTTACTCTGTTTTTTGTGGACTAGACAGCATAACCCTAACCCAAACCCTAACCTGAACCCTAACCCTCATGCCTTGCTGTTCTTTATTCCTGTCCTCAACCCCCAGGATTCCTAGAGTCACCTTGGTCACAGTACAGAGTTCCTAATGTCACTGTTTGTCCTAATGACTGACACCCAGACTGGTGCCAGGTCAAATTTAACAGGCTTTCTAAACAGTAGAGGTCCCTGGAAGCTGAGCCTGAAGGGTCACTCATTAATCTGGAGAGTACATCTCTCTTCCTCTTATATCCATCTCCTCCCCTCCTCCCCTCCTCTCCTCCCCTCCTATCCTCCCCTCCTCTCCTCCTCTCCTCTCCTCTCCTCCCCTCCTCTCCTCTCCTCTCCTCCCCTCCTCTCCTCTCCTCTCCTCTCCTCTCCTCTCCTCCCCTCCTCTCCTCCCCTTATATCCCTCTCCTCCCCTCCTCTCCTCCCCTTATATCCCTCTCCTCCTCTCCTCTCCTCTCCTCTCCTCTCCTCTCCTCTCCTCTCCTCTCCTCTCCTCTCCTCTCCTCTCCTCTCCTCTCCTCTCCTCTCCTCTCCTCTCCTCTCCTCTCCTTATATCCCGCTCCTCCTCTCCTCCCCTTATATCCATCTCCTCCCCTCCTCTCCTCCTCTCTTCCTCTCCTTATATCCCTCTCCTCTTCTCCCCTCCTTATATCCCTCTCCTCTCCTCCTCTCCTCCCCTTATATCCCTCTCCTCCCCTCCTCTCCTCCTCTCCTCCTCTCCTTATATCCCTCTCCTCTTCTCCCCTCCTTATATCCCTCTCCTCGCCTCCTCTCCTCTCCTTAAATCCCTCTCCTCTCCTCCTCACCTCTCCTTATATCCCTCTCCTCTCCTCCTCTCCTCCACTTATTTCCCTCTCTTCTCCTCTCCTCCTCTCCTTATATCCCTCTCCTCCTCTCCTTATATCCCACTCCTCTCCTCCTCTCCTTAAATCCCTCTCCTCTCCTCCTCTCCTCCTCCCCTCTCCTTATATCCCTCTCCTCTCCTCCTCTCCTTTTCTCCCCTCCTTATATCCCTCTCCTCTCCTCCTCTCCTCTCCTTAAATCCCTCTCCTCTCGTCCTCTCCTCTCCTTATATCCCTCTCCTCTCCTTAAATCCCTCTCCTCTCCTCCTCTCCTCTCCTTATATCTCTCTCCTCTCCTCCACTTATATCTCTCTCCTCTCCTCCACTTATATCTCTCTCCTCTCCTCCTCTCCTCCACTTATTTCCCTCTCTTCTCCTCCTCTCCTCTCCTTATATCCCTCTCCTCTCCTCCTCTCCTTATATCCCTCTCCTCTCCTCTCCTCCTCTCCTTATATCTCTCTCCTCTCCTCCACTTATTTCCCTCTCCTCTCCCCCTCTCCTGTGTCACTCTCTTCCCTCTATCTGCCTGTCTCAGTTGCAGTGGTATGGAGTGTGTGTGTGTGTGTTACTGTAGAGTAGTTCTGTCAGCTGTTAAACTGTTTCAGCTGAAGAAGCCCTTCATGTGACAGCTTGTGCTGATGAATACTGAAGACAGTGTGTGCATGCTGCATGGCCATGTTAATGTGTTAATGTGCTGAGTTGAGGGGCCTTGGTAAAGCAGCAGAAGCTACTTCATCAGTTTGAATGAGAATTGTGTCAATAAATCTAATTGATTGATTAGTTGATTTGTTGACAGAGAGTAGAGAGAAAAGCAGAGAAAGAGAGAATGAGTTGTTATGCAGTAATAATAATCTATCAGTGAATGATTGATCCCCTCTTGGTGATTCAACATAGCACCTGAACTCTGCTGCAGTATGAACTATGTCCTCTCTTCAGGTGTCAGAGGTGAATGGAGGTCTGTCACTTATTCTCCTCCTGTCTGTTTTTCTTAATACATCCTACTGATCAAACCAACCTCAATGTCTTACCCAACACTGCCGTTTGGCTGTTCATCTGTAACTTAAGTAAACAAGGATCATTTAAAGATTTACTGCTTCAAAAATAAGTTACAATTGTGTGTGAGAGTGGACTTAGTTGTACTATGCTGACCTGCTCTGGTGCTGACCTGCTCTGGTGTTGACCTGCTCTGGTGTTGACCTGCTCTGGTGTTGACATGCTCTGGTGTTGACCTGCTCTGGTGTTGACCTGCCCTGGTGCTGACCTGCTCTGGTGCTGACCTGCTCTGGTGTTGACCTGCTCTGGTGCTGACCTGCTCTGGTGTTGACCTGCTCTGGTGTTGACATGCTCTGGTATTGACCTGCTCTGGTGTTGACCTGCCCTGGTGCTGACCTGCTCTGGTGTTGACCTGCTCTGGTGTTGACCTGCTCTGGTGCTGACCTGCTCTGGTGTTGACCTGCTCTGGTGTTGACCTGCTCTGGTGCTGACCTGCTCTGGTGTTGACTTGCTCTGGCGTTGACTTGCTCTGGTGTTCTAACATCCTCAGCCCTGTTCTCAGCATTGTGTGTGTTTTAAATCAAATCAAATCCCATTTTATTTGTCACATGCTTGGTAAACAACAGGTGTAGACTGTTTTCCAATAATGCAGAGTTAAAGATAAAGATAAATAGAAATAATAATATAAATAGTGACATGAGGAATAAATACACAGTGAAAGTAACATGGCTATATACAGGAAGTACCAGTACTGAGTAGATGTGCAGGAGTACGAGGTAATAACATGGCTATATACAGGAAGTACCAGTACTGAGTAGATGTGCAGGAGTACGAGGTAATAACATGGCTACATACAGGAAGTACCAGTACTGAGTAGATGTGCAGGGGTACGAGGTAATAACATGGCTACATACAGGAAGTACCAGTACTGAGTAGATGTGCAGGGGTACGAGGTAATAACATGGCTACATACAGGAAGTACCAGTACTGAGTAGATGTGCAGGGGTACGAGGTAATAACATGGCTATATACAGGAAGTACCCGTACTGAGTAGATGTGCAGGGGTACGAGGTAATAACATGGCTGTATACAGGAAGTACCAGTACTGAGTAGTTGTGCAGGGGTACGAGGTAATAACATGGCTATATACAGGAAGTACCCGTACTGAGTAGATGTGCAGGGGTACGAGGTAATAACATGGCTGTATACAGGAAGTACCAGTACTGAGTAGATGTGCAGGGGTACGAGGTAATAACATGGCTACATACAGGAAGTACCAGTACTGAGTAGATGTGCAGGGGTACGAGGTAATAACATGGCTACATACAGGAAGTACCAGTACTGAGTAGATGTGCAGGGGTATGAGGTAATAACATGGCTATATACAGGAAGTACCAGTACTGAGTAGATGTGCAGGGGTACGAGGTAATAACATGGCTATATACAGGAAGTACCAGTAATGAGTAGATGAGGTAATTGAGTTAGTAGATATGTACATATACTGTAGGTAGGGGTAAAGTAACTAGGCAACAGGATAGATATAGATAATAGACAGTAGCAGCAGTATACTATAGTTAGGGGTAGAGTGACTAGGCAACAGGATAGATAATAGACAGTAGCAGCAGTATACTGTAGGTAGGGGGTAAAGTAACTAGGCAACAGGATAGATAATAGAAAGAAGCCGCAGTATACTGTAGGTAGGGGTAAATTGACTAGACAACATGATAGATAATAGACAGTAGCAGCAGTATACTGTAGTTAGGGGTAAAGTGACTAGGCAACAGGATAGATAAAGACAGTAGCAGCAGTATACTGTAGTTAGGGGTAAAGTGACTAGGCAACAGGATAGATAATAGACAGTAGCAGCAGTATACTGTAGTTAGGGGTAAAGTGACTAGGCAACAGGATAGATAATAGACAGTAGCAGCAGTATACTGTAGTTAGGGGTAAAGTGACTAGGCAACATGATAGATAATAGACAGTAGCAGCAGCGTATGTGGTGAATGTGTGTGGGTGTGTGTGTGTGTGGTGTGAGTATGCATATGTGTGTGTGCTATGTGTGTGTGGGCGTATGTAGTGTGTGTGTGTGTGTGTATGTGTGTGTTGGGATGTCAGTGTAAGTATGTGTGAGTGTGTGGTAGAGTCCAGTGTGTGTGCATAGAGCCAGTTCAGTGCAAGAGAGTTAGTACAAAAAAGGGTAAATGCAGGTAGTCTGGTTAGCTATTTGATTAGCTATTTAGCAGTCATGTTTAGCAGTCTTATGGCTTGGGGGTAGAAGCTGTTCAGGGTCCTGTTGGTTCCAGTCTTTGAATCTTTAGGGAGCCTTCCTCTGACACCACCTGGTGTAGAGGTCCTGGATGGCATGGAGCCATGACCAACCTTTCAAAGCATTTAATGGCTATAGATGTGAGTGCTACAGGGCGATAGCCATTTAGGCAGGTTAACTTGGCGTTCTTGGGCACGGGGACTGAGGTGGTCTGCTTGAAACAAATTGGTATTACAGACCGGGTCAGAGATAGGTTGAAAATGTCAGTGAATATAGTTGCCAGCTGGTCAGCGCATGCTCTGAGTATTCGTCCTTGTATTCTGTCTGGCCCGCGGCCTTGTGAATGTTAACCTGTTTAAAGGTCTTACTCACATCGGCTAGGGAGAGCGAGATCACACAGTCGTCCAGAACAGCTGGTGCTCTCATGCATGGTTTAGTGTTGCTTGCCTCAAAGTGAGCATAGAAAGCATTTAGAATTTTTAAAAATCTGAATAAAAATAAAAAAGAAATAAAAAAGAACACACAATTATTTTTCTCACAAAAGTCCTGTATTAGCGGACCGATATAGCCCACCCCCCCAAAAAATCCCCCATCCCCATACATCTTCCCGCGGCTATGCCAGCCTAATTGATACACCTTTATCTAAAGAAATGAGAGCACCCCTCTGTCTTACTATACACTGAGTATACAAAACATTAGGAACACCCGCTCTTTCCATGACATAGACTGACCAGGTGAAAGCTATGATCCCTTATTGATGTCACTCAGTGTAGATGAAGGGGAAGAGACAGGTTAAAGAAAGATTTTTAAGCCTTGAGACAATTGAGACATGGATTGTGTATGTGTGCCATTCGCTGGAGCGCAGTAGCCCCGAGACTGCCACGCAGAACAAATATCCGAGATTTTGTTGTAGGCAGAACGCATCTGAGTAGGATTCTATTGCACACCCACGACTCAGCCCGTACTCTACACAGAATGGTGCGGCATAATCAATCAGAGCTGCAGTATATGCAATTAGACTATTGCCATATATGAATCTGAGCCATTTACTTTGAACTGAACTGTATTTACAGCAAGACCGGTTGTGAGTAGATGTGCTTATTTTGAGATCAAAGGAAGAGCTGCATGTAGCCACGTCTGCACATTTAGTTCATATCCTTTTCTAGTTAGTGAGTTATTAGCCCAGTTATAGATAATTTGTAGTCAACAATAGGGGAGTGGTTGCTTCCTACAAGAGCACAAAACATGTACATTTCTAGACATCTTTGAAAAGCAAGTCAGGTAAAGAGCTATTTTTGGTCTTAAAGGGGCAGTGTTGTATTTTGAGGCAGGCTTAAATAAGCTAAGTAGCCAATAGGCAGAGGGTAGCATAATTTGTCTGATTCTCTGTAATAATGGTATAGGAATAATAATGCATTTTATTTTGTAAAGTGGTTTCTTGCATCAAACAACACAACATTTTCAGTCACCTCCGGTTTGAGTGTGTGAAGAACTGAAACGCTGCTGGGCTTTTCAAGCTCAACAGTTTCCCGTGTGTATCAAGAATGGTTCACCACCCAAAGGACTTCAAGCCAATGGCAGGCCAGTGGTTGAAAATGGGTCATTGATGAAAGAGAACAAAGGAGGCTGACACGAATTGTGCAGAGCAACAGACGGGCTACAGTTAGTCAACTGACAGTCCAGTACAACATTGGTGCCCAAAGACCCATAAAATAATGCACAACTCATTGTACCTTGACACGAATGGGGTATGGCAGCTGGCAACCTTACAGAGTTCCACTTATTTCAGCAAAAAACAAGAAACTGCAGTTGCAGTGGGCTAAGGAACAAAAACACTGGACACTGAAGAATTAGAAAAACATTGCCTGGTCTGATGAATCCCGGTTCCTGCTGTTTCACGCTGATGGGAGGACTAGGGTATGGAGAAAATGACGAGTACATGCACCCATCATGCCGCGTGTCAACACTGTAAGCTGGTGGTGGTGGTGTGATGGTGTGGGGTGTGTTTTCATGGCACACATTGGGCCCCTTGATAAAAGTGGAGCAACATTTGAATCCCACAGGATATCTAAACATCATTGCCAATCAGGTGCATCCCTTCATGGCAGCAGGGTAACCATCTGTGAATGGATTCTTTCAGCAGGATAATGCCCCATGCCACAAGGCTAGGATTGTCCAGGAATGACAGTGAATTCATCTTACTGCAGTGGCCTGCCCAGTCACAAGATCTCAATCCAATTGTTTGATACTATTTCAGTAGGTGTGTGATACTATTTCAGTAGGTGTGTGATACTATTTCAGTAGGTGTGTGATACTATTTCAGTAGGTGTGTGATACTATTTCAGTAGGTGTGTGATACTATTTCAGTAGGTGTGTGATAGTCTTTCAGTAGGTGTGTGATACTCTTTCAGTAGGTGTGTGATACTATTTCAGTAGCTGTGTGATACTATTTCAGTAGGTGTGTGATACTATTTCAGTAGGTGTGTGATACTATTTCAGTAGGTGTGTGATACTATTTCAGTAGGTGTGTGATACTATTTCAGTAGGTGTGTGATACTATTTTAGTAGGTGTGTGATACTGTGGTCCTCTGTAGCTCAGCTGGTAGAGCACGGCGCTTGTAACGCCAAGGTAGTGGGTTCGATCCCCGGGACCACCCATACACAAAAAAAATTATGCACGCGTGACTGTAAGTCGCTTTGGATAAAAGCGTCTGCTAAATGGCATATTATTATTATTATTATTATACTCTTTCAGTAGGTGTGTGATACCATTTCAACTGAAGTGTTTGTAAGGTCTTGTGATGGATGACATCATTACATTTTCACTCTTCATGTATCTTTAATGGCACAGTAGAGATGAGTTATTCCAGGATTTAGAAAACTGCAGTGGGTATGATGTATTTGTAATCTGTTAGTCTTCTCATATTGAAGATTGTGCCTGACAAAGATCATGATATGATTAGACAAATCAAAGCCAACGCAACCACAACCCACTTACTTAAACGACAGTAAATCTGAACACTTACAGTGCATTCGGAAAGTATTCAGACCCCTTCCCCTTTTCCACATTTTGTCACGTTACAGCCTTATTCTAAAATGGATTAAATAAAAATAATTATCATCAATCTTCACACTACCCTATAATGACAAAGCGAAAACAGGTTTTTAGAAATTTTTGCAAATGTATTGCAAATAAAAAACTAAAATACCTTATTTACATACGTTTCCAGACCCTTTGCTATGAGACTCGAAATTGAGCTCAGGTGCATCCTGTTTCCATTGATCATCCTTGAGATGTTTCTACAACTTGATTGGAGTCCACCTGTGGTAAATTCATTTGATTCGACATGATTTGGAAAGGCACACACCTGTCTATATAAGGTCCCACAGTTGACAGTGCATGTCAGAGCAAAAACCAAGCCATGAGGTCGAAGGAATTGTCCGTAGAACTTCGAGACAGAATTGTGTCGCGGCACAGATCTGGGGAAGGGTACCAAAAAATTTCTGCAGCATTGAAGGTCCCCAAGAACACAGTGGCCTCTATCATTCTTAAACGAAAGAAGTTTGGAACCACCAAGACTCTTCCTAGAGCTGGCCGCCCGGCCAAACTGAGCAATTGGGGGAGAAGGGCCTAGGTCAGGGAGGTGACCAAGAACCCGATGGTCACTCTGACAGAGCTCTAGAGATCCTCTGTGGAGATGGGAGTACCTTCCAGAAGGACAAGCATCTCTGCAGCACTCCACCAATCAGACCTTTATGGTAGAGTGGCCAGACGGAAGCCACTCCTCAGTAAAAGGCACATGACAGCCCGCTTGGAGTTTGCCAAAAGGCACCTAAAGGACTCTGACCATGAAAAACAAGATTCTCTGGTATGATGAACTCTTTGGCCTGAATGCCAAGATTGAACTCTTTGGCCTGAATGCCAAGCATCACGTCTGGAGGAAACCTGGCACCATTCCTACGGTGAAGCATGGTGGTGGCAGCATCATGCGAACCTGCTGCAGAGCGCTCAGGACCTCAGACTAGGGCGAAGGTTCACCTTCCAACAGGACAACGACCCTAAACACACAGCCAAGACAACGCAGGAGTGGCTTCGGGACAAGTCTCTGAATGTCCTTGAGTGGCCCAGCCAGAGCCTGGACTTGAACCGGTCGAACATGTCTGGAGAGACATGAAAATAGCTGGCAGCGACACTCCCCATCCAACCTGGCAGAGCTTGAAAGGATCTGCAGAGAAGAATGGAAGAAACTCTCCAAATACAGGTGTACCAAGCTTGTAGCGTCATACCCAAGAAGACTCGAGGCTGTAATCGCTGCCAAAGGTGCTTCAACAAAGTACTGAGTAAAGGGTCTGAATACTTATGTAAATGTGTTTTTGTGTTGTATACACATGGGTAGTCTGTGTATACATGTGTGTATCTGTCTGTATGTCAGTGGGAGATCACAGGTGTGTGAACCGGCGCCACAGAGAGCTGCTGCATTGTGGGTAATAATGGTAAGCGATGCACCTGTGCCCCCTCCCGCCCCCTCCCTCCCCCTCATCCTCCCTGCTCCTCTCATTCCCCCCCCCCCCAGCCACAGACAGCCCTACAGACAGCCCTACAGACCGCCCCACAGACAGCCCCTATACACCGCCACAGACAGCCCTACAGACAGCCCCACAGACAGCCCCACAGACAGTTTGGGCTTTTCTACACAAGACAATATAATGATATCCAAACCTCTCAGTCTGAAACAATGATGCTGTTTATTGTGTCCACTAGAAACCATGACCACATGGGCCCCTAATGTTTCTTGACATGCAGTACTCTGTGGTTGGCTAATTATAAACACAAAAATATCTACTGCGTCAGAGGAGCGGGAAGGGAAGAGGAGAGAGGGTAGAGGGGAGAAAGGGGAGAGAGAGAACGGGTAGAGAGGGTAGAGAATGGGAGGGGGAGAGGGGAGAGAGGGAGGTGGAAAAGGTGGGTGTAGCACTGTCAACTGCTTGGGCCAAAAGGCTGAAGATAAGCATGGATACCTACCTTTGAGCCACAGGTTCCTAACCCTAACCTTCATGTCGAGAGAGAGAGAGAGAGAGAGAGAGAGAGAGAGAGAGAGAGAGAGAGAGAGAGAGAAAGAGAGAGAGAGACAGAGAGAGAGAAAGAGAGGGAGAGAGAGAGAGAGAGAGAGAGACAGAGAGATAGAGAGAGAGAGAGAGAGAGAGAGAGAGACAGAGAGACAGAGAGAGAGAGAGAGAGAGAGAGAGAGAGAGAGAGAGAGAGAGAGAGAGAGAGAGAG
>NW_028166661.1:0-35000 GCF_964263955.1 Coregonus lavaretus
GAGAGAGACAGAGAGAGACAGAGAGAGAGAGAGAGAGAGAGAGAGAGAGAGAGAGAGAGAGAGACAGAGAGCGACAGAGAGAGAGAGACAGAGAGAGAGAGAGAGGGAGGGAGAGAGAGAGAGAGAGAGAGAGAGAGAGAGGGAGAGAGAGAGAGAGAGAGGGAGAGAGAGAGGGAGGGAGAGGGAGAGAGAGAGAGGGAGGGAGAGGGGGGCATAACTGAAAGTAATCAACTATTCTACATACTGTAAAGATGTAGCTAACTAAACTAGCCTTGTAGAAAAAAAGGTGCTATCTAGAACCTAAAGGGGATCTTCAGCTGTCCCCATAGGATAACCTTTTGAAGAACCCTTTTTGGTTCCAGGTAGAACCCTTCTAGAACCAATTCTACAGAAGGTTCGATATGGAACCCAAAAGGGTTCTACCTGGAACCATAAAGGGTTCTCCTATGGGGACAGCCGAAAAACCCTTTTGGTACTCTATATATTAATTTACATAGATGTTACCAACTCCTCTACCATTGGTTGTCATGCCATCACAATAGATGTTGCCAACTCCTCTACCACTGGTTGTCATGCCATCACAATAGATGTTGCCAACTCTCTACCACTGGTTGTCATGCCATCACAATAGATGTTACCAACTCCTCTACCACTGGTTGTCATGCCATCACAATAGATGTTACCAACTCTCTACCACTGGTTGTCATGCCATAACAATAGATGTTACCAACTCCTCTACCACTGGTTGTCATGCCATCACAATAGATGTTGCCAACTCCTCTACCACTGGTTGTCATGCCATAACAATAGATGTAACCAACTCCTCTACCATTGGTTGTCATGCCATCACAATAGATGTTACCAACTCCTCTACCACTGGTTGTCATGCCATCACAATAGCCTGGCAGCTCTGCTAGATGTTCTGTCTGCCTGTCTGCCTGTCTGTTGCCGGGAACAGACAGATAGCTCTGAACCTGGCAGCTCTGCTAAATGTTCTGTCTGCCTGTCTGCTGCCGGGAACAGACAGACAGCTCTGAACCTGGCAGCTCTGCTAGATGTTCTGTCTGCCTGTCTGCTGCCGGGAACAGACAGATAGCTCTGAACCTGGCAGCTCTGCTAGATGTTCTGTCTGCCTGTCTGCTGCCGGGAACAGACAGATAGCTCTGAACCTGGCAGCTCTGCTAGATGTTCTGTCTGCCTGTCTGCTGCCGGGAACAGACAGATAGCTCTGAACCTGGCAGCTCTGCTAGATGTTCTGTCTGCCTGTCTGCTGCCGGGAACAGACAGATAGCTCTGAACCTGGCAGCTCTGCTAGATGTTCTGTCTGCCTGTCTGTTGCAGGGAACAGACAGAACATAGGGAGGTAATGAGGAGAGATGATGCATCTTCTTCTGTGGTATTATGACTAATCAGACAGGGTCATGAGATGATGGAGGTCATATTAAAACGCAGACAGTTAGCTCCATCAGGCATACTCAAATGCCCTCGCCAGTAGAATTCCACTTTGTCTACCTGAAAGACGATGGCCAGAGAGCTTACCCATGATGTTGCACAACGACTTAAGTCATTAACTCATCGTTTTAGTCAAAGTATGATATATTTGGGCTTGAAGTGACAGATCCAAACTGCCTACTTCTTACCAATCCGTGTGAATGCAGTGTATTTTCCTATGATACAACATACACATCATTTTCAGCCTGTGTTTTGTTTCAGGGCTGGGTTTTATTTGAATGTTACCACCCACCAGCATGGCATTGTTTATTAATCAGATACAGCTGCAAAGTTATTCCTCTTGGTGACTGAGATTTACCAAACAGCCTGGTGTCCACTGGGCCTCCTGAGCCATGGATAAAATTAAAATAGGGGCTGCAAAACTATGTTTTTGCACCTCTACTTTTTTTTTGCCAGACAATTATCGTAATCCATTGGGGAATTTGTCAATCTTCCACTTATTTTTGAGCTTGTCTATATAAAAATATATATATATATATATCTAGCCACCCAAGTGGCACAGCGGTCTAAGGCCCTGCATCGTAGTGTTGTTGCATCACTACAGCCTGGAGTTCCATCCCAGGCTGAGTCAATGTGTGGGGACGACGTCGTCAATCCTCCCGAGTGGCGCAGTGGTCTAAGGCACTGCATTGCAGTGCTAGCTGTGTCACTTGAGATCCTGGTTTCGAATCCAGGCTCTGTCGTAGCCGGCCGCGACCGGGAGACCCATGGAGCGGCGCACAATTGGCCCAGCGTCGTCCAGGGTAGGGGAGGGAATGGCCGGCAGGGATGTAGCTCAGTTGGTAGAGCATGGCGTTTGCAACGCCGGGGATGTGGGTTCGATTCCCACGGGGGTATGAAAAATAAAAAAATTATGCATGCACTCACTAACTGTAAGTTGCTCTGGATAAGAGCGTCTGCTAAATTACTAAAATGTAAATGTCAATGCAATTATTAATGAAGTCGGTGACTGATGTGGTGTACTCCTCAATGTTATCGAATTAATCCCGGGACATATTCCAGTCTGTTATTATCCTGGGTGACTTCAATTATGACAGGGAAATGCAGGCTTCAGACAGTCTAACAGACATGTGTAATGATCTAAACCCAGCTGGTGACTAATCCCACATGACCCAACCCAGCTGGTGACTAATCCTACACGGCCCAACCCCTAAAGATCCTTCAAAGTCAACTCTGATTGATCTTACCTTAACGAATACACCAGAGAAATATGTTTCTACTGGTGTCGTCGCCCAAGACATTAGTGACCATTGCCGAGTTGTTTGTGTTAGAGACGTGAGAATACAAACATCTAAGCCTCGTGTCACAAAGAGGAACTTTAAACACTTCAGTGAACAGGCTTTTTACATGATCTTTATTTTAGTGACCTTGATTATATTTAAGCTATCCCTGAACCTGATTTAGCTTTCAGCCTTTTTGCAGATGTCTTCAATACTATTGTGGATAATCATGCTCCCTCAAAAAAATGTATGGTTAAAGGTAGATCGAATGCCTGGTACACTCCGGAATTATCAGAAGTCATTCATAAAAGAGAAGATGCTTGGTCAATGCCAGGAACACAGGCTTAGGCCCGGACTGGGCCATTTTATTTTATTTTGAAATAGCTTCTAAGCCTATTCACAATTATATTTGGATGGATGGTGATAGGGGAAGTGTTACAGGCAGCCGGCGTCTCCAGTCTCGCCTGCGACATCGCGGGAACCCTGCCTACCACCTCCGGAGAGGTACGGCGGACGTCCAGAGGGCTGCAGGGAATTCCTCACCCATTGTTCCCTGGTATTCAGCCTACAACCCTCCTCCTTCCCGACGGAGCAGGGCCGGGTGGCCTACATCATCACTCTGTTGACGGGTCGGGCCCTTTCCTTGGCTACCGCGGAGTGGGAGAGACAAACTCCGGCATGCTCCGATTCCTACCTATTCACCTGGGAGCTACGCAAGGTGTTTGACACCTCTCGGGTGGTGTCGGGTCACGAGGCCTGTCATCAGGGTGACCGTTTGGTGGCGGACTACTCCGTGGAGTTCCGGACCCGGGCTCGAGAGGCAGGATGGGGAGGAGGCCGCCCTGGTCGTCCTTTACACTCAGGGGCTATCGGAGGGGATGAAGGACGAGCTCTCCTTCGGGGAGCTGCCTGAGCGACTGGACGGCCTCGTCGACCTCTCGGTGCGGGTGGACAATCAGCGTTGTGATAGGGCGTACAAGAGAGGCATGACACAAGGCGTGCCTCCACTTCTCCCTATCAGCCCGGAGGCTTTCCGCCGATTCAGGGAGGAGACGCCTCAGGAGGAGGCTCTGCAGCTGGGTGCGGCGCGCTTGTCCAGGATGGAGAGGCAGAGGCGTCTGCCCCAGGGACGTTGCCGGTCACCACTGCGACTCATGCCCGGAGAAGCCAGGAAAACGGGAGGGCTCGCTAGTATCGGGAGGGGTGCTAGCGAACCGGAACCAAAACCCCAGTTTTTCATTGTGGACTCTCCGGAGTGTCCCCTCATTCTCGGGCACCCCTGGCTGGTCGCCCACAACCCCCGGATAGACTGGTCCACGGGCAGCTCATCCTGGAGGGAGGCTCCGCCCCCGTCCTGTTCCGGTCGCCACCGACCACTCATCAGCCCAAACCACCATCCCAGACCACCTACCACTCCTCACCTCTTCCCCAGGTCCCGCACTCCGAATGTCCTACTGCCCTAGTGGTGGTTGCCACCGGGAGGATGGCAGCTACAGACTCCGTCACCGGCACAGACCTGGCAGGCGTTCCCCGGGAGTATTGGGATCTGGGGAGGTGTTTAGTAAGAGGCGTGCCAAGGGCCTACCTCCTCACAGGCCTTATGACTGCACTATCAATCTGGCCAGGAGGGACGACCCCATTGTCCCCAACGCCCTGATGGCTGCCCCAGTTTCGTGGGGAATTGATAGGCTGGTCAGAGTAGCGCTACAGCGGGAGCCCGATCCGGGCGGAGGTCCATCGGGGAGGTCACAGCGGGAGCCCGATCCGGGCGGAGGTCCATCGGGGAGGATGTACGTACCCAAGGTTGTGCGCTCGTGACTGCTTCAGTGGGCGCACGCGTCCAGTGACCTACCGCTTGCAACTTCCCCCCACCATGTGGGTGTATCCCACATTCCATGTGTCCCTCCTCAAGCCCGTCGCCACCTGTCCCCTGGCTCCCCCTCCTCGGGGGGCAATGTTACAGGAGTGGGTCGCAGTTCCGGAGCGACCCACTAGGTGTCATCCTCCGACAACCCATAGGCACCTCCTCACCCACAGTCGGGACTAATCATCATCCTATTGGTGTCACCTGTGTCTATCTGAGTCACCTGTGTATTTATGCCCTCACTTCCCTGTGTTCCCTTGCTCAGTTTTCTCTGCTAGTTCCTTTATGTCCAGCAGTACGTATCAGTGTCGGATCACGAGACGGTAGTACAGGTACTCGAGAAGTATTCTCCCTGTGTCATTGTGTTTTTCCAGTCAGAGTTAGTATTTCGTATTGTTTGTTGTCAGCCTTTTTTTTGGAGACCAATGTGCTCCTTATTTGTTTTTATGTATAGTCTGTTGTTTTGTATCCTGGCTTTTGGACCACCAGTAAAGATCCTTGTTTCACCATCTCTGCCTACTGTCTATCCTGCACCGCACCAGGGTCACACCTCACACCAACCCTTACAGGGAAGCTGAATGATCAGAGAAATGATAGTTAAAGCTTTTCTTTTCGATTATTTACAAAAAAATAAGTCCTGGATGCTTTGCTAGCAATAGACAACAAGAAATCCCCAGGAGCCGACCAATTGGATCCTGGTCTGCTTTCGTGTGCAGCACCCATCATTGTTTTCTCAATAACCCACATTTTTTATTTAACATTGCTATCAGGAAATATTCAAAAAGTATGGAAATCAGCTCTTCCACTACAACTTTGTTCTTTTTTATCTAATAAATGTATTTTCAATGTAAACCATTCAGGGTTTAGGCCTGGGCATAACACTATTGCAGCAACCACTTTAGTTGTTAATGATCTTGTCAAAGCTTTAGACAACAAAATGAAATGTGCTTCTTTGTTTGTGGACCTGTCAAAAGCTTTTGATACTGTTGATCATGCAATTTTTTAAAATAAGTTATCCTCAATAGGTCTGAGCTCTGACGCCTGTTCATGGTTTCATGACTATCTTAGTGATAGAACTCAGGCTATCGTGATTGATGGGGTTGTCAGAATATTCTTGAAGTACATAAAGGTGTACCACAGGGGTCGATTTAGGGAACCTGTTCTCTTCACTATTTATATAAACACCATTGGTAAAAAAATAAATATATATACAGGTAAAAGTCAGTAAATTAGAATATTTTGAAAAACTTGATTTATTTCAGTAATTGCATTCAAAAGGTGTAACTTGTACATTATATTTATTCATTGCACACAGACTGATGCATTCAAATGTTTATTTCATTTAATTTTGATGATTTGAAGTGGCAACAAATGAAAATCCAAAATTCCGTGTGTCACAAAATTAGAATATTACTTAAGGCTAATACAAAAAAGGGATTTTTTAGAAATGTTGGCCAACTGAAAAGTATGAAAATGAAAAATATGAGCATGTACAATACTCAATACTTGGTTGGAGCTCCTTTTGCCTCAATTACTGCATTAATGCGGCGTGGCATGGAGTCGATGAGTTTCTGGCACTGCTCAGGTGTTATGAGAGCCCAGGTTGCTCTGATAGTGGCCTTCAACTCTTCTGCGTTGTTGGGTCTGGCATTCTGCATCTTCCTTTTCACAATACCCCACAGATTTTCTATGGGGCTAAGGTCAGGGGAGTTGGCTGGCCAATTTAGAACAGAAATACCATGGTCCGTAAACCAGGCACGGGTAGATTTTGCGCTGTGTGCAGGCGCCAAGTCCTGTTGGAACCTGAAATCTCCATCTCCATAGAGCAGGTCAGCAGCAGGAAGCATGAAGTGCTCTAAAACTTGCTGGTAGACGGCTGCGTTGACCCTTGATCTCAGGAAACAGAGTGGACCGACACCAGCAGATGACATGGCACCCCAAACCATCACTGATGGTGGAAACTTTACACTAGACTTCAGGCAACGTGGATCCTGTGCCTCTCCTGTCTTCCTCCAGACTCTGGGACCTCGATTTCCAAAGGAAATGCAAAATTTGCTTTCGTCAGAAAACATGACTTTAGACCACTCAGCAGCAGTCCAGCTCTTTTTTTCCTTAGCCCAGGTGAGACGCTTTTCGCGCTGTTTCTTGGTCAACAGTGGCTTGACACGAGGTATGCGGCAGTTGAAACCCATGTCTTTCAAGCGTCTCTTGGTGGTGGATCTTGAAGCCCTGACTCCAGCAGCTGTCCACTCCTTGTGAATCTCCCCCACATTTTTGAATGGGTTTTTTTTCACAATCTTGACTAGGGCGCGGTGATCCCTATCGCTTGTACACTTTTTCTGACCACAGTTTTTCCTTCCCTTTGCCTCTCTATTAATGTGTTTGGACACAGAGCTCTGAGAACAGCCAGCCTCTTCTGCAATAACCTTTTGTGTCTTTCCCTCCTTGTGCAATGTGTCGATGGTCGCCTTTTGGACAGCTGTCAAATCTGAAGTCTTCCCCATGTTTGTGTAGGCTTCAGAACTGGACTGAGAGACCATTTAAAGCCCTTTGCAGGTGTTTTGAGTTAATCAGCTGATTATTTTGTGGCACCAGGTGTCTTCAAAATGTAACCCTTACACAATATTCTAATTTTGTGACACACGGAATTTTGGATTTTCATTTGTTGCCACTTCAAATCATCAAAATTAAATGAAATAAACATTTGAATGCATCAGTCTGTGTGCAATGAATAAATATAATGTACAAGTTACACCTTTTGAATGCAATTACTGAAATAAATAAAGTTTTTCAAAATATTCTAATTTACTGACTTTTACCTGTATATACTTAATCTATATGCGGATAATACTGTTATGTATGCTATTGCCCCGACTGTTGATATGGCTTTGTAAAAACTACAGGCAGATTGTATAGCTATGCAGGAATCACTTGCTGATTTAATATGGGCAAAACTAAATACATGTTGTTTTTAAACTCTCGTAAGAATGTTTCAGATGAACTACATTTTCACTCATTAGATGGTTGTTCAATTGAACGTGTTCCCACATATAAATACTTTGGATTGATATGGATTTGACATAAAAATAAAAAAAAGATACTGTAGATGAGCTCCTCCTCTCCTCTCCTCTCCTCTCCTATCCTCTCCTCTCCTCTCCTCTCCTCTCCTCTCCTCTCCTCTCCTCTCCTCTCCTCTCCTCTCCTCTCCTCTCCTCTCCTCTCCTCTCCTCTCCTCTCCTCTCCTCTCCTCTCCTCTCCTCTCCTCTCCTATCCTCTCCTCTCCTCTCCTCTCCTCTCCTCTCCTCTCCTCTCCTATCCTCTCCTCTCCATCTCCTCCTCTCCTCCTCTCTTCTCACTGCCCTGTCTCTGTCCCTCTCTAGTGACAGCTGTAAGATGTTCCCTGCCGGAGGCAACAAGGCTCTTGACGCTCCAATAGATTTTTATTCAATTCATCTCAAGATGTTCATTTTATTTGATGGTTGAAGGCGGTTGTAGTTATTTGCTGTGATGGGTCTGATGTATTCATCTCGGGATGTGACCCAAATCACACCCTATGGGCTCTGGACAAAAGTATCTTATGGTATAGGGAATAGAGTATCATTTGGGATGTGCCCTCAGTGTCCCTGTCTGTTGCTGTGCTTCAGCCTTTACTGTCTGCTTGCCCTCAGTGTCCCTGTCTGTTGCTGTGCTTCAGCCTTTACTGTCTGCTTGCCCTCAGTGTCCCTGTCTGTTGCTGTGCTTCAGCCTTTACTGTCTGCTTGCCCTCAGTGTCCCTGTCTGTTGCTGTGCTTCAGCCTTTACTGTCTGCTTGCCCTCAGTGTCCCTGTCTGTTGCTGTGCTTCAGCCTTTAATGTCTGCTTGCCCTCAGTGTCCCTGTCTGTTGCTGTGCTTCAGCCTTTACTGTCTGCTTGCCCTCAGTGTCCCTGTCTGTTGCTGTGCTTCAGCCTTTACTGTCTGCTTGCCCTCAGTGTCCCTGTCTGTTGCTGTGCTTCAGCCTTTACTGTATGCTTGCCCTCAGTGTCCCTGTCTGTTGCTGTGCTTCAGCCTTTACTGTCTGCTTGCCCTCAGTGTCCCTGTCTGTTGCTGTGCTTCAGCCTTTACTGTCTGCTTGCCCTCAGTGTCCCTGTCTGTTGCTGTGCTTCAGCCTTTACTCTCTGCTTGCCCTCAGTGTCCCTGTCTGTTGCTGTGCTTCAGCCTTTACTGTCTGCTTGCCCTCAGTGTCCCTGTCTGTTGCTGTGCTTCAGCCTTTACTGTCTGCTTGCCCTCAGTGTCCCTGTCTGTTGCTGTGCTTCAGCCTTTACTGTCTGCTTGCCCTCAGTGTCCCTGTCTGTTGCTGTGCTTCAGCCTTTACTGTCTGCGTGCCCTCAGTGTCCCTGTCTGTTGCTGTGCTTCAGCCTTTACTGTCTGCTTGCCCTCAGTGTCCCTGTCTGTTGCTGTGCTTCAGCCTTTACTGTCTGCTTGCCCTCAGTGTCCCTGTCTGTTGCTGTGCTTCAGCCTTTACTGTCTGCTTGCCCTCAGTGTCCCTGTCTGTTGCTGTGCTTCAGCCTTTACTGTCTGCTTGCCCTCAGTGTCCCTGTCTGTTGCTGTGCTTCAGCCTTTACTGTCTGCTTGCCCTCAGTGTCCCTGTCTGTTGCTGTGCTTCAGCCTTTACTGTCTGCTTGCCCTCAGTGTCCCTGTCTGTTGCTGTGCTTCAGCCTTTACTGTCTGCTTGCCCTCAGTGTCCCTGTCTGTTGCTGTGCTTCAGCCTTTACTGTCTGCTTGCCCTCAGTGTCCCTGTCTGTTGCTGTGCTTCAGCCTTTACTGTCTGCTTGCCCTCAGTGTCCCTGTCTGTTGCTGTGCTTCAGCCTTTACTGTCTGCTTGCCCTCAGTGTCCCTGTCTGTTGCTGTGCTTCAGCCTTTACTGTCTGCTTGCCCTCAGTGTCCCTGTCTGTTGCTGTGCTTCAGCCTTTACAGTTACATTCCCGTCTCCACACAATCTGGACTATACACTGAGTATACCAAACATTAGGAACACCTTCCTAACACCTTCCTAACCCCCCCCCCCCACACACACACACACACACACACACACACACACACACACGGCATGGACTCCATAAGGTGTCGTTCAAGTATTCATTTACCTTTTACATTTAAGTCATTTAGCAGACGCTCTTATCCAGAGCGACTTACAAATTGGTGCATTCAACTTAGGATGGATGCTGGCCCATGTTGACTCCAATGCTTCCCACAGTTGTGTCCAGTTGGCTGGATGTCCTTTGGGTGGTGGACCATTCTTAATACACACGGGAAACTGTTGAGTGTTGAAAAACCCAGCAGTATTGCAGTTCTTGACTCATACCATACTCCGTTCAAAGGGACTTAAATATTTTCTGAAGGTCAAACATACACAATACGTCTCAATTAGAGGTGTTGGGATCCTTAACGTTAAGAAAAATCCCTAACCGAAAACAATTTTTTTCACTTAATTAAAATTACAGTTCAGTTATCACAAAACATATTATTTTCTGTGTTATAGCCGACAGGCTATGAAGGCCTGGGGAAGTTGTGTAATTAAAAGAAAACTGAGAAGAAGAGGCCAACTTCAGAATACTTGGTGAATTTGCAAGGCATGCAAAAAACTCTCTCTCCTCACACTGTCCTGCCTGCTCTCTCTCTCTCTCTCTCTCTCTCTCTCTCTCTCTCTCTCTCTCTCTCTCTCTCTCTCTCTCTCTCTCTCTCCTCTATCTCTCCTCTCTCTCTCTCTCCTCTCTCTCTCTCTCTCTCTCTCTCTCTCTCTCTCTTTCCTCTCTCTCTCTCTCTCTCTCTCTCCTCTATCTCTCCTCTCTCTCTCTCTCCCCTCTCTCTCTCCTCTCTCTCTCTCTCTCTCTCTCTCTCTCTCCTCTCTCTCCTCTCTCCTCTCTCTCCTCTCTCTCCTCACACTGTCCTGCTTGCTCTCAATTCAATTTAAGGGGCTTTATTGGCATGGGAAACATATGTTTACTTTGCCAAAGCAAGTGAAGTAGATAGGAAACAAAAAGTCCAGAAAAGTCCCCCAAAAAGATAGACATTTCAAATGTCATTTGACATTTGCTCAGTACATTGTTTTCACTGAGGAAATGTACGAGTCTGCTGTTAATGATAATGCAGAGGATTTTCCCAAGGTTGCTGTTGACGCATATCACACGGTAGTTACTGGGGTCAAATTTGTCTCCACTTTTGTGGATTGGGGTGATCAGTCCTTGGTTCCAAATATTGGGGAAGATGCCAGAGCTAAGGATGATGTTAAAGAGTTTAAGTATAGCCAATTGGAATTTGTGGTTTGTATATTTTATCATTTCATTGAGGATACCATCAACACCACAGGCCTTTTTGGGTTGGAGGGTTTGTATTTTGTCCTGTAGTTCATTCAATGTAATTGGAGAATCCAGTGGTAGTCTTTAATAGTTGATTCTAAGATTTGTGTTTGATGATGTCTATGTGTTAGCTGTTTGTTCTTTTTGAAAGGGCCAAAAAGATTGGAGAAGTGGTTTACCCATACATCTCCATTTTGGATAGATAACTCTTTGTGTTGTTTGTTTAGTGTTTTCCAATTTTCCCAGAAGTGGTTAGATTCTATGGATTCTTTAATTTCGTTGAGCTGATTTCTGACGTGCTGTTCCTTCTTTTTCCATAGTGTATTTTTGTATTGTTTTAGTGATTCACCGTAGTGAAGGAGTAGGCTCAGGTTTTCTGGGTCTCTATGTTTTTGGTTGGATAGGTTTCTCAATTTCTTTCTTAGGTTTTTGCATTCTTCATCAAACTATTTGTCATTGGTGTTAATTTTCTTTGGTTTTCTGGTAGACATTTTTAGATTTGATAGGGAAGCTGAGAGGTCAAATGTACTGTTTAGGTTTTCTCCTGCCAAGTTTACACCTTCACTATTACAGTGAAACATTTTGTCCAGGAAGTTGTCTAAAAGGGATTGGATTTGTTGTTGCCTAATAGTTTTTTGGTAGGTTTCGACACTACTTTCCTTGCATCTATAGTATTTCTTAATATTATTCAGTTCCTTTGGCTTTGATGCCAAATGATTGAGTATTGCTCTGTTCAAGTAGACTGGTCATAAAGGCTGTTCACGTCCAGGGTGGAGTGGTGGGCCAGGTAGAAATTTGGTTTTGAGGCACAGTCACAGGAAATACTTGTGTTTACCTGCTGTATGGTAGCAGGGTGGAAGTCTTTTCGTGGTAGCAGGGTGGAGATAACCACCTGTACGTTGGGGAAAGTAGAAGAAGCTTTTTCTATCACTCCCTTGAGTGATGTGGCCACCCTTTCCTGCTGTGTTCTCAGGTCGTTTGTGCCTGTGTGTATTATTATGTAGCTGGGTGACCCTAGTTGGTCCTCAGACAGAAGGTCTAGGGCGCGCTGGGTGTTTGGACACCAGAGTTTAGACACTGTGTTTGGGAAAAAGTTTATTTTCTTGTATGTATTTCCCGTTTGAGTCCATAAGGAGCACAATCTGTGGCTTGTGTATGTCCTCAGTGGGTGTGGGGGGGTCATCAGGAGGGCTATCAGGGTGGCTGACTGGGGGGTTGCTCAGAGGGGGTGGGATCCCCTGGGCTTGGGGTTCTTCATTTGTTTGTCCGGCTGTGATGTCGAGGCTATGGTCAGGGTCTGGGGTGGACTGTTCTGCTGCGGTGTCGAGACTTTGGTCAGGATCTGAGGTGGGCTGATCTCCTGGCTTCTCTGCGGGGGTGGCCAGCTCTCTAATGGGTTGTTCTATGTCACCCGTCATCGTTCTCACCTTCTCCTCCAGCACTCTGATCCTCTCCTCTAGTGCTTTGTTCTTCTCCTGCTCCTGCTCTTTCTCCTGTTGATGTTGTCTCACCACAGTCCAAAGTGCAGACATGTCTCTCTCCATCTCCAGCTCTCCGGGTCTGGTTGGGGGGGTGTTGTTGTGCTGGACTGTTGTCTGGGTCTGTGCTGACTGGAGTGTGTTCACCTGCTGTTCCAGCTCCACCTGCCTTACCTCCAGCTGGGTGAATGTATCCTTCATTTCAATGAGGGAGTAGTACTCTGTGCTGGGAAGTTGACTTTCCGCTTGGGGTTGCTTGTCTGTTTGGTTATATAATGAAGAGGTCTGTTCTGACTCGCTAGGGGTGGGAGTATCTTTCTCAAGGGAGAGCATCTCCTGCTCAGCTATTTATTTGGTTATGTGAAAGCCCAGCTGGAACTGTTTGGGGTTGCCCTGTACCAGTATTGTTCCAGACTTGTAGAGATTTACCGTATATTGGCAGACTCAGAGTCCTCATTGTCTAGTATGCTGAGTTTCCACCCATCGCTAACACCCCCCTTCTTCACAGAGGGGTAGTGTATTAATATAGCACTGTGCCATACCAGGGGATGGTCTGTGTGGAAGATTAAGTTGCTTATGTTACCATTTTTATAATAGTCAGCAAAAAGTGTTTCTTGATTTTCCATAAGGAGGTTATTTTTGTACTCTTTTTGTGCATTATAATTTTTTACATCCAGAGGGTACTGTATGCTAATAACCTCTGAGCAGCGGGAGGGGGCTTCAAAGGCCTCTGCATTTGGTTGACGTAGGCTGTGAAACTCTCCTGCCATCGTTGGGCTCAAGAGCTTCGACACCTCTCTCTTCACACCTCAGTGCTAATTGAAGTTGCTGTCAGATATACTGTCCTAGCAAGCTTGGTAGCCTTAACATAGCCTTCAGTCCTTATAAAGTGAAATATATAATTGTAGTGTATTTTTCTTCTTGGTTGTAAAAGTAGCTTCAGACTAAACATTACTCACCCAGTTAGTTCCAGGTTGGATGGTGTTTTCAGACTAAACATTACTCACTCAGTTCCAGGTTGGATGGTGTTTTCAGGCTTCTGTTGTTTGGCAGATCATTTGCTGTATAGATTGGATCTCTGGTAGTAGGAATCCATCCAGGTAATTTTGTCCAAAATCAGGTTGTAGGTTATGTTGTGGAGGGTAGTATCCTGTGTATGTAACACTTTAAATTAATATTTTTATAAAACATGCTGAAAAATGCGGGAGCTCATCTGCTCTCTCTCTCTCTCTCTCTCTCTCTCTCTCTCTCTCTCTCTCTCTCTCTCTCTCTCTCTCTCTCTCTCTCTCTCTCTCTCTCTCTCTCTCTCTATCTATCTCTCCTCTCTTTCCTTGTTCTCTTATCTCCTCTTCCTCTCCTCTCTCCTTTCTCTCATTTCTCTCCTCTTCCTCTCCTCTCTCTCCTCTCTCTCCTCACACGGTCCTGCCTGCTCTCTCTCTTCCCTAATGATGCCGGTGTGTGTTCTGTCTTCGGTCTGTTGTGTGTAGAATATCCTAGCCTATTCACCAATGTCTTCGGGCCAGTCTTGCCAGCACAGGGTAGCCTGCTTTGGCTCATATGAAATAACAGCAGGCTACCGGTAGCTTGTATCTATTACGCTTTTCAGACATAATGGAATGTGGCCCCTTGGCTACAGCATGTCTGTCTGTCTGTCTGTCTGTCTGTCTGTCTGTCTGTCTGTCTGTCTGTCTGTCTGTCTGTCTGTCTGTCTGTCTGTCTGTCTGTCTGTCTGTCTGTCTGTCTGTCTGTCTGTCTGTCTGTCTGTCTGTCTGTCTGTCTGTTAGGGTAGGCCTACACTATGACATAAAACCTTCTCTGGTGATATGAACTGACATTTTACTGTCAAGGAATGCTGCTTCATCACTAGGCAACCAGAACTGTCAATCAAATTCTCTCGAGCTGCTGTGCGCCGCCTGCTTGCCTGCACACAGACCACTCTCTCCTAAAAAAGAAAGTACTTTAACGTTTGTTAAATACCATGACTTACCAAGACATTTAGTAGAAATAAAACACATCTAGCTACCATACCATAACAAACACCACAGCAGCAGACCAATCAGCAGCATTTTATGTTGTCACCGAAACCATACAGAACATTTTACGCCAGAGCAGAATTCTACTGTCTGAAAAGGTACAGACCTGATGCAGTACCTTTTTTTTAATTGTCTGAAAAGTTATCAGTTGTCGCTATTGAAACGTTACTGTAGTTGCGTTCTATGTCTTAAATGGTTGCAGTAGATATAACCTCATTGCCATGGTAACTTCCGGTCCTAGAGCGCCTACATATGTAGGAGGATCATTATTCTATAAATTGAAGTGGAATTTTGTTTTTTTATTTTGTTTTTAACGGAAAACAGGTGAGTGAAAAAGTCAGTTTCAACATTAAAGTAAAATGTTAATTTGTCTCAACTGTCTCAAGGATTAAACATCCTCCGTTAACCCGTCTCTTCCCCTTCATCTGGATTAAACAAGTCACATCAATAAGAGATCATAGCTTTCACCTGGATTCACCTGGTCAGTCTATGTCATGGAAAGAGAACGTGTTCTTAATGTTTTGTACACTGTACTTCTTGATTGTCAATATAAATGAAGGTTGACTGATAGAATAATGTCACACTGCTACTAGCTGAAGAAGACTACCTATCAACGCAGTGTGGCAAGTTGAAATGATGTTGAACTGTCATGACATGTTAAAGGGATATTGTTGGCATCTTAAAATAACTTGGATCTTGTATCATAGTTTATTAATCTAACATATGTTGAGGCTGTTGGTAAACTGTCAGACACATCTAATATAACAATAGCATGGAACGTCCACCTCCAGAAACTGCCCCTTTGCCCCGAACTAACTAACTGCCCCTCCTTGGTATCTAGGGGTCTGAGTCAGCCTGAAGGAGATGAATGGATTTACAGCAACAAAGGGTGGGGGCTGGGGATCTGGGAGGCTGGGGGGTTAGGGGTTAGTAGTGACAGTGTAGGGGGGAGGGGTTGTCTTGTGAAGTCCATTTATGGGCCGCTGAATTAATATAATTATTTTATTTTTTCAGCCAGAAGCTCAGAGCCATAGCTAGGCTGCATTCAGAGAGACGTGGCCATAGCTTGTGTCTGTATGTGTGTGTGGTGTGTGTGTGTGTGTGTGTGTGTGTATGTGTGTGTGTGTGTGTGTGTTTGTGTGTCTCAACGTCTCAGGAAAAGCGGTAGTTTTAGCCAGCCATTAGTCACTGGGCAGGTTATTAAAAACGATCACAAAAACAATACAGACAAACAATGAGCAGTGAGCAACATGCAAAGCAACATAGGACGCAGACAGAGAAACATAGGACAAGCAACACGTAGCATGCAGACAGAGCAACATAGGACAAGCAACACGTAGCACGCAGACAGAAAAACATAGGACAAGCAACACGTAGCACGCAGACAGAGCAACATAGGACAAGCAACACATAACACGCAGACAGAGAAACATAGGACAATAAACACATTGCATGCGGACAGTGCAACATAGGACAAGCAACACGTAGCACGCAGACAGAGCAACATAGGACAAGCAACACGTAGCACGCAGACAGTGCAACATAGGACAAGCAACACGTAGCACGCAGACAGTGCAACATAGGACAAGCAACACGTAGCACGCAGACAGAGCAACATAGGACAAGCAACACGTAGCATGCAGACAGAGAAACATAGGACAAGCAACACGTAGCACGCAGACAGACAGAGAAACATAGGACAAGCAACACGTAGCATGCAGACAGAGAAACATAGGACAAGCAACACGTAGCATGCAGACATAACAACATAGGACAAGCAACACGTAGCACGCAGACAGAGTAACATAGGACAAGCAACACGTAGCACGCAGACAGAGCAACATAGGACAAGCAACACATAACACGCAGACAGAGAAACATAGGACAATAAACACATTGCATGCAGACAGTGCAACATAGGACAAGCAACACGTAGCACGCAGACAGAGCAACATAGGACAAGCAACACGTAGCACGCAGACAGAGAAACATAGGACAAGCAACACGTAGCACGCAGACAGAGCAACATAGGACAAGCAACACATAACACGCAGACAGAGAAACATAGGACAATAAACACATTGCATGCAGACAGAGCAACATAGGACAAGCAACACGTAGCACGCAGACAGAGAAACATAGGACAAGCAACACGTAGCACGCAGACAGAGAAACATAGGACAAGCAACATGTAGCACACAGACAGAGAAAAATAGGACAAGCAACACATAGCACGCAGACAGACAGAGAAACATAGAACAAGCAACATCTAACACACAGACAGACAGAGAAACATAGAACAAGCAACACGTAACACGCAGACAGAGAAACATAGAACAAGCAACATGTAACACACAGACAGACAGAGAAACATAGAACAAGCAACACGTAGCACGCAGACAGAGAAACATAGGACAAGCAACATGTAGCACACAGACAGACAGAGCAACATAGTACAAGCAACACATAGCACGCAGACAGAGCAACATAGGACAAGCAACACATAACACGCAGACAGAGAAACATAGGACAAGCAACACGTAGCACGCAGACAGAGAAACATAGGACAAGCAACACGTAGCACGCAGACAGAGCAACATAGGACAAGCAACACGTATCACGCAGACAGAGAAACATAGGACAAGCAACACGTAGCACGCAGACAGAGAAACATAGGACAAGCGATGCACGCAGACAGAGAAACATAGGACAAGCAACACATATCATGCAGACAGAGAAACATAGGACAAGCAACACGTAGCATGCAGACAGAGAAACATAGGACAAGCAACACGTAGCATGCAGACAGAGCAACATAGGACAAGCAACACGTAGCACGCAGACAGAGTAACATAGGACAAGCAACACGTAGCACGCAGACAGAGCAACATAGGACAAGCAACACATAACACGCATACAGAGAAACATAGGACAATAAACACATTGCATGCAGACAGTGCAACATAGGACAAGCAACACGTAGCACGCAGACAGAGCAACATAGGACAAGCAACACGTAGCACGCAGACAGAGTAACATAGGACAAGCAACACGTAGCACGCAGACAGAGCAACATAGGACAAGCAACACATAACACGCAGACAGAGAAACATAGCACAATAAACACATTGCATGCAGACAGTGCAACATAGGACAAGCAACACGTAGCACGCAGACAGAGAAACATAGGACAAGCAACACGTAGCACGCAGACAGAGAAACATAGGACAAGCAACATGTAGCACACAGACAGAGAAAAATAGGACAAGCAACACGTAGCACGCAGACAGACAGAGAAACATAGAACAAGCAACATGTAACACACAGACAGACAGAGAAACATAGAACAAGCAACACGTAGCACGCAGACAGAGAAACATAGAAAAAGCAACATGTAACACACAGACAGACAGAGAAACATAGAACAAGCAACACGTAGCATGCAGACAGACAGAGAAACATAGAACAAGCAACACGTAGCACGCAGACAGACAGAGCAACATAGTACAATCAACACATAGCACGCAGACAGAGCAACATAGGACAAGCAACACATAACACGCAGACAGAGAAACATAGGACAAGCAACACGTAGCACGCAGACAGAGAAACATAGGACAAGCGACGCACGCAGACAGAGAAACATAGGACAAGCAACACGTAGCACGCAGACAGAGCAACATAGGACAAGCAACACGTAGCACGCAGACAGAGAAACATAGGACAAGCAACACGTAGCATGCAGACAGAGAAACATAGGACAAGCAACACATATCATGCAGACAGAGAAACATAGGACAAGCAACACGTAACACGCAGACAGACAGAGCAACATAGAACAAGCAACACGTAGCACGCAGACAGACAGAGCAACATAGTACAAGCAACACGTAGCACGCAGACAGAGCAACATAGGACAAGCAACACATTACACGCAGACAGAGCAACATAGAACAAGTAACATATAGCACACAGACAGAGAAACATAGGACAAGCAACACGTAGCACGCAGACAGACAGAGAAACATAGAACAAGCAACACGTAACACACAGACAGACAGAGCAACATAGAACAAGCAACACGTAGCACGCAGAAAGAGAAACATAGGACAAGCAACACGTAGCATGCAGACAGAGAAACATAGAACAAACAACACGTAGCATGCAGACAGAGAAAAATAGGACAATAAACACATTGCATGCAGACAGTGCAACATAGGACAAGCAACACGTAGCACGCAGACATAGCAACATAGGACAAGCAACACGTAGCACACAGAAAGAGAAAAATAGGACAAGCAACACATAACACGCAGACAGAGAAACATAGAACAAGCAACACGTAGCACGCAGACAGAGAATCATAAAACAAGCAACACGTAGCACGCAGACAGACAGAGCAACATTGTATTTGTATTTGTATTTGTTATAGATCCCCATTAGTTCCTGCCAAGGCAGCAGCTACTCTTCCTGGGGTTTATTATGGATCCCCATTAGTTCCTGCCAAGGCAGCAGCTACTCTTCCTGGGGTTTATTATGGATCCCCGTTAGTTCCTGCCAAGGCACCAGCTACTCTTCCTGGGGTTTATTATGGATCCCCATTAGTTCCTGCCAAGGCAGCAGCTACTCTTCCTGGGGTTTATTATAGATCCCCATTAGTTCCTGCCAAGGCAGCAGCTACTCTTCCTGGGGTTTATTATGGATCCCCATTAGTTCCTGCCAAGGCAGCAGCTACTCTTCCTGGGGTTTATTATGGATCCCCATTAGTTCCTGCCAAGGCAGCAGCTACTCTTCCTGGGGTCCAAACATTTTAAAGCACTTACATGACATATAAAACTAAATGTAAAACAGGACATCATATAACATTATTACACCACTACATATCTGCAATACAAAATGTATAATACCACAATACAACAATATTACAATGTGTGCGTATGCATGTGTCTATACCCTTGTGTGTGTCTCTTCACAGTCCCCGTTGTTCCAAAAGGTGTATTTTTAACTGTTTTTTAAAATCTGATTCTACTGCTTGCATCAGTTACTTGATGTGGAATAGAGTTCCATGTAGTCATGGCTCTATGTAGTACTGTGCGCCTCCCATAGTCTGTTCTTGGGGAATGTGAAGAGACCTCTGGTGGCATGTCTTGTGGGGGCATGCATAGGTTTCCGAGCTGTATGATAGTAGTTTAAACAGACAGCTCGGTACATTCAGCTTGTCAACACCTCTTACAAAAACAAGCAGTGATGAAGTCAATCTCTCCTCCACTCTGAGCCAGGAGAGACTGACATGCATGTCATTAAAATTAGCTCTCCGTGTACTTTTAAGGGCCAGCCTTGCTGCCCTGTTCTGAGCCAACTGCAATTTTCCCAAGCCCCTCTTTGTGGCACCTGACCACATGACTGAACAGTAGTCCAGGTGCGACAAAACTAGGGCCTGTAGGACCTGCCTTGTTGAAAGTGTTGTTAAGAATGCAGAGCAGCTCTTTATTATAGACAGACTTCTCCCCATCTTAGCTACTGTTGTATCAATATGTTTTGACCATGACAGTTTACAATCCAGGGTTACTCCAAGCAGTTTAGTCTCCTCAATTTACTCAATTTCCACATTATTTATTACAAGATGTAGTTGAGGTTTAGGGTTTAGTGAATGATTTGACCCAAATACAATGCTTTTAGTGTCTCTGTATGTCATTCAACATTGATACATAGTGTCTCTGTCTGCTCTACATCCCTGCCGGCCATTCCCTCCCCTACCCTGGACGACGCTGGGCCAATTGTGCGACGCCCATGAGTCTCCCGGTCGCGGCCGGCTGCGACAGAGCCTGGATTCGAACCAGGATCTCTAGTAGCACAGTTAGCACTGCGATGCAGTGCCTTAGACCAGATACATAATATCTCTGTCTGTCATTCAACATTGATACATAGTGTCTCTGTCTGTCATTCAACATTGATACATAGTGTCTCTGTCTGTGACTCAACATTGATACATAGTGTCTCTGTCTGTGACTCAACATTGATACATAGTGTCTCTGTCTGTCATTCAACATTGATACATAGTGTCTCTGTCTGTCATTCAACATTGATACATAGTGTCTCTGTCTGTGACTCAACATTGATACATAGTGTCTCTGTCTGTCATTCAACATTGATACATAGTGTCTCTGTCTGTGACTCAACATTGATACATAGTGTCTCTGTCTGTCATTCAACATTGATACATAATGTCTCTGTCTGTGACTCAACATTGATACATAGTGTCTCTGTCTGTCATTCAACATTGATACATAATGTCTCTGTCTGTGACTCAACATTGATACATAGTGTCTCTGTCTGTCATTCAACATTGACACATAGTGTCTCTGTCTGTCATTCAACATTGACACATATTGTCTCTGTCTGTCATTCAACATTGATACATAGTGTCTCTGTCTGTCATTCAACATTGATACATTTACATTACATTTTAGTCATTTAGCAGACGCTCTTATCCAGAGCGACTTACAGGAGCAATTAGGGTTAAGTGCCTTGCTCAAGGGCACATTTACGTCATTTAGAAGACGCTCTTAACCAGAGCGACTCACAAATTGGTGCATTCACCCTATAGCCAGTGGGATAACCACTTTACAATTTTTTTTTTTTGGGGGGGGGGGTGGGGGGGGGGGTAGAAGGATTACTTTATCCTATCCCAGGTATTCCTTAAAGAGGTGGGGTTTCAAATGTCTCCGGAAGGTGGTGAGTGACTCCGCTGTCCTGGCGTCGTGAGGGAGCTTGTTCCACCATTGGGGTGCCAGAGCAGCGAACAGTTTTGACTGGGCTGAGCGGGAACTATGCTTCCGCAGAGGAAGGGGAGCCAGCAGGCCAGAGGTGGATGAACGCAATGCCCTCGTTTGGGTGTAGGGACTGATCAGAGCCCGAAGGTACAGAGGTGCCGTTCCCCTCACTGCTCCATAGGCAAGCACCATGGTCTTGTAACGGATACATAGTGTCTCTGTCTCAACGGGACAACAGTAACAACAATAACCAAGGGTCAAAATAACCATTGAACAATAACATTATAGACACTGTCCCTCATCGTATGGCAGGCATCTCTCTCTCTCTCTCTCTCTCTCTCTCTCTCTCTCTCTCTCTCTCTCTCTCTCTCTCTCTCTCTCTCTCTCCTCTCTCTCTCTCTCTCTCTCTCTCTCTCTCTCCTCACACTGTCCTGCCTGTTATCTCTCCTCTCTCTCTCCTCTCTCCTCTCTCTCCTTCTCTCTCTCTCTTCTCTCTCTCTCTCTCTCTCTCTCTCTCTCTCTCTCTCTCTCTCTCTCTCTCCTCTCTCTCTCTCTCTCTCTCTCTGTCCTCTCCTCTCCTTCTCTCTCCTCTCCTCTCTCTGCTCTCTCTCTCCTCTCCTCTCTCTGCTCTCTCTCTCTCTCCTCTCATCTCCCTCTCCTCTCCTCTCCTCTCCTCTCCTCTCCTCTCCCTCTCCTCTCCTCTCCTCTCCTTCTCCTCTCCTCTCCCTCTCCTCTCCTCTCCTCTCCTCTCCTCTCCTCTCCTCTCCTCTCCTCTCCTCTCCTCTCCTCTCCTCTCCTCTCCTCTCCTCTCCTCTCCTCTCCTCTCCTCTCCTCTCCTCTCCTCTCCTCTCCTCTCCTCTCCTCTTCTCTTCTCTTCTCTTCTCTTCTTCTCTTCTCTTCTCTTCTCTTCTCTTCTCTTCTCTTCTCTTCTCTTCTCTTCTCTTCTCTTCTCTTCTCTTCTCTTCTCTTCTCTTCTCTTCTCCTCTCTTCTCTTCTCTTCTCTTCTCTTCTCCTCTCCTCTTCTCTTCTCTTCTCTTCTCTCCTCTCCTCTCTCTCATGGCCCAGTAGGGTTTAAGGAGGCTTGACGTTTGCTGCACCTTTAGCTAGATTCCCTCAGGGAGAGGTGCCTAGTCTACCTCATCACACAGCTCTTTCTCCACTGCCCATGTCTAGGTCTGCCAGGAGAACACTGCAACCCTCATCACACAGCTCTTTCTCCCACTGCCCATGTCTAGGTCTGCCAGGAGAACACTGCAACCCTCATCACACAGCTCTTTCTCCCACTGCCCATGTCTAGGTCTGCCAGGAGAACACTGCGACCCTCATCACACAGCTCTTTCTCCCACTGCCCATGTCTAGGTCTGCCAGGAGAACACTGCAACCCTCATCACACAGCTCTTTCTCCCACTGCCCATGTCTAGGTCTGCCAGGGGAACACTGCAACCCTCATCACACTCAGGACTAACCTCACACTGGGAGTACATCTTACACCAATGGTTGTTCTTGACTGGGTCATAGAGTGAGTCTGAGACCTTACACCCTCTGTTCCTAACGTGCTTATTGTGACTGCTCAGTCCTTTGCTGTTGCTGTAATACTTCCCCCTTTACTTCAGCCAACAGAACCCAAACAATAGAGTAGCTGTCTTGTCTCCCTACCTTCTTCTCTGGGACTGTGTGAATTCCTGTGATCAGGGTTTGGGCTAGTCTACTTCTCTGGGTCTCTGGGACTGTCACTATATGGGACTGTTACTATGTGGAACTCTGTGTGAATTCCAGCTCAGTGAGAAAAAAAAAAATTTGATTGGCAGGAGAAAGAAATGTGTCTGCAGGAAACCCAGCGGTGTCCCAGAGAGAGAGACCCCCTGCCCACCCCCCTGCCCACCCCCACTCCCCCGTCCTCCTCCCACGCACCCACCCCCCTGCCCACCCCCACTCCCCCGTCCTCCTCCCACGCACCCACCCCCCTGCCCACCCCCACTCCCCCGTCCTCCTCCCACGCACCCACCCCCCTGCCTCCCCTCAGGCCGGGTCCTAATAGCAGGGAAGGCTGCATGACAAAGGAAACAAACAGGCATGTAATGTGACGGTTACCACTGGATGACACTGGGGCTAGGGGGGTATGGAAGGCGGGGGGGGGCGGGGGCTACAGGTTTGGGGGGTTGAGGAATGCAGGGGGGGGGGGGGGGGGGGGGAGAGAGCTGCCAGACAGGCAGGGATACAGAGCCTCAGAGCTCGGCAGATTAGGTTGATTAGCATTACTGAGAAATGCCATGGGCCTGACCACCATTTATCCCCCTCTCTCTCTCTCTCTGTCTCTCTGCACAATGACCACCATTTATCCCCCTGTCTCTCTCTCTGTCTCTCTGCACAATGACCACCATTTATCCCCCTGTCTCTCTCTCTGTCTATCTGTGTAACTCCAGAGGCACTTCACCATCCACTGCTAGATATGTACATGAGGGCAGGGTAATGTGTCTAGGCATCAGGATAGATAACAATAATAAGGTATTTGAGGTAGATACAGTTGAAGTCGGAAGTTTACATACACTGAGGTTGGAGTCATTAAAACTATTTTTTCAACCACTCCACAAATTTCTTGTTAACAAACTATAGTTATGGCAAGTTGGTTAGGACATCTACTTTGTGCATGACACAAGTAATTTTTCCAACAATTGTTTACAGACAGATTATTTCACTTAAAATTCACAAAATCACAATTCCAGTGGGTCAGAAGTTTACATACACTAAGTTGACTGTGCCTTTAAATAGCTTGGAAAATTCCAGAAAATGATGTCATGGCTTTAGAAGCTTCTGATAGGCTAATTGACATCATTTGAGTCAATTGGAGGTGTACCTGTGGATGTATTTCAAGGCCTACCTTCAAACTCAGTGCCTCTTTGCTTGACATCATGGGAAAATCAAAATAAATCAGCAAAGACCTCAGAAAATAAATGGTAGTCCTCCACAAGTCTGGTTCATCCTTGGGAGCAATTTCCAAACGCCTGAAGGTACCACGTTCATCTGTACAAACAATTGTACGCAGCCGTCATACCGCTCAGGAAGGAGAAACGTTCTGTCTCCTAGAGATGAATGTACTTTGGTGCGAAAAGTGCAAATCAATCCCAGAACAACAGCAAAGGACCTTGTGAAGATGTTGGAGAAAACAGGTACAAAAGTATCTATATCCACAGTAAAAAGAGTTCAATATCAACATAACCTGAAAGGCCGCTCAGCAAGGAAGAAGCCACTGCTCCAAAACCGCCATACAAAAGCCAGACTACGGTTTGCAACTGCACATGGGGTCAAAGATCATACTTTTTGGAGAAATGTCCTCTGGTCTGATGAAACAAAAATATAACTGTTTGGCCATAATGACCATCGTTATGTTTGGAGGAAAAAGGAGAATGTTTGCAAGCCAAAGAACACCATCCCAACCGTGAAGCACGGGGGTGGCAGCATCATGCTGTGGGGGTGCTTTGCTGCAGGAGGGACTGGTGCACTTCACAAAATAGAGGGCATCATGAGGAAGGAAAATTATGTGGATATATAGAAGCAACATCTCAAGACATCAGTCAGGATGTTAAAGCTTGGTTGCAAATGGATCTTCCAAATGAACAATGACCCCAAGCATACAGTTGTGGCAAAATGGCTTAAGGACAACAAAGTCAAAGTATTGGAGTGGCCATCACAAAGCCCTAACCTCAATCCTATAGGAAATGTGTGGGCAGAACTGAAAAAGTGTGTGCGAGCAAGGAGGCCTACAAACCTGACTCAGTTACACCAGCTCTGTCAGGAGGAATGGGCCAAAATTCACCCAACTTATTGTGGGAAGCTTGTGGAAGGCTGCCCTAAACGTTTGACCCAAGTTAAACAATTTAAAGGCAATGCTACCAAATACTCATTGAGTGTATGTACATGAAGGCAGGGTAAAGTGACTAGGCATCAGGATAGATAATAATAATAGTAAGGTATTTTTGCCATAATATGGACTTGATCTTTTACCAAATAGGGCTATCTTCTGTATACCCCCCTACCTTTTCACAACGCAACTGATTGGCTCAAATGCATTAAGAAAGAAAGAAATTCCACGAATTAACTTTTAAGAAGGCACACCTGTTAACTAAAATGCATTCCAGATGACTACCTCATGAAGCTGGTTGAGAGAATGCTAAGAGTGTGCAAGGCTGTTATCAAGGCAAAGGGTGGCTATTTGAAGAAAATATAAACTCAACTCAAATATAACAAATATTTTGATTTGTTTAACACTTTTTTGGTTACTACATGATTCCATATGTGTTATTTCATAGTTTTGATATCTTCACTATTATTCTACAATGTAGAAAATAGTAAAAATAAAGAAAAACCCTTGAATTAGTAGGTGTTCTAAAACCTTTGACCGGTAGTGTGTATATATATAAAATGTACATGTAACAGTATTCAGACCCTTTACTCAGTACTTTGTTGAAGCACCTTTGGCAGCGATTACAGCCTCGAGTCATCTTGGGTATGATGCTACAAGCTTGGCACACCTGTGTTTGGGGAGTTTCTCCCATTCTTGTGTTCTTGGGGACCTTCAATGCTGCAAAAACATTTTGATACCCTTCCCCAGATCTGTGCCTCGCTGTCATCAAGGCAAAGGGTGGCTACTTTGAGGAATTTCAAATATAAAATATATTTTGATTTGTTTAACACTTTTTTGGTTATCACATGATTCCATATGTGTAAATGTCATAGTTTTGATATATTCACTATTATTCTACAATGTAAACAATTAATAAATAAAATAAAGTAGAATAAATAAATAAAAAGTAACAAAATAAAAGAACTTGGGGGGGGGGTTGAAGCTGTTCAGGAGCCTTATGGCTTGGGGGTAGAAGCTGTTCAGGAGCCTTATGGCTTGGGGGTAGAAGCTGTTCAGGAGTCTTATGGCTTGGGGGGGTAGAAGCTGTTCAGGAGTCTTATGGCTTGGGGGTAGAAGCTGTTCAGGAGTCTTATGGCTTGGGGGTAGAAGCTGTTCAGGAGTCTTATGGCTTGGGGGTAGAAGCTGTTCAGGAGTCTTATGGCTTGGGGGTAGAAGCTGTTCAGGAGTCTTATGGCTTGGGGGTAGAAGCTGTTCAGGAGCCTTATGGCTTGGGGGTAGAAGCTGTTCAGGAGCCTTATGGCTTGGGGGTAGAAGCTGTTCAGGAGCCTTTTGGACCTAGACTTGGCACTCCGGTACCGCTTGCCGTGCGGTAGCAGAGAGAACAGTCTATGACTTGGGTGACTGGAGTCTTTGACAATTTTTTGGGCCTTCCTCTGATGCCTATTATATAGGTCCTGGACGGCAGGAAACTTGGCACCAGTGATGTACTGAGCCGTACGTACTACCCTCTGTAGCGCCTTAAGGTCGGATGCTGAGCAGTTGCCATACCAGGCGGTGATGCAACCAGTCAGGATGCTCTCGATGGTGCAGCTGTATAACTATTTGAGGATCTGAGGACCCATGCCAAATCTTTTAAGTCTCATGAGGGGGAAAATGTGTTGTCGTGCCCTCTTCACGACTGTCTTGGTGTGTTTGGGCCATGATAGGTTGTTGGTGATGTGGAAACCAAGGAACTAGAAACTTTTGACCTGCTCCACTACAACCCCGTCGATGTGTTCGACCCTCCTTTTCCTGTAGTCCACAATCATCTCCTTTGTCTTGCTCCCGTCACCACCCGGCCAGGTCTCTGACCTCCTCCCTATAGGCTGTCTCATCGTTGTCGGTGATCAGGCCTACCACTGTTGTGTCGTCAGCAAACTTAATGATGGTGTTGGAGTACAGGAGGGGACTAAGCCCCCGTGTTGAGGATCAGCGTGGCAGATGTGTTGTTACCTACCCTTACCGCCTGGGGGCGGCCCGTCAGGAAGTCCAGGATCCAGTTGCAGAGGGAGGTGTATAGTCCCAGGATCCTTAGCTTAGTGATGAGCTTTGTGGGCACTATGGTGTTGAACGCTGAGCTGTAGTCAATGAACATCATTCTCACATAGGTGTTCCTTTTGTCCAGGTGGGTGTGGGCAGTGTGGAGTGCGACTGAGATTGCGTCATCTGTGGATATGTTGGGGCGGTATGCGAATTGGAGTGGTGTTGATGTGCGCCAGCCTTTCAAAGGACTTCATAATTACAGATCTGAGTGCTACAGGGCGGTAGTCATTTAGGCAGGTTACCTTGGAGTTTTGCTCATATCAGCCACAGAGAGCGATATCACACAGTCATCTGGAAAAACAGGGACTTTCACTCAAGGCAGAGTTTTTTTATAGTCATTTAGCAGACGCTCTTATCCAGAGCGACTTACAGTTAGTGAGTGCATACATTTTTCATACTGGCCCCCCGTGGGAATCAAACCCACAACCCTGGTGTTGCAAGTGCCATGCTTTACCAACTGAGCTACAGGAGGGCTTATTCCTCAAAGCATTTAGCTTCCTGCTCCTCATCTCTGTCCTCATCCATCTGCCTGCTCCTCTTCTGTCCTCATCCATCTTCCAGCCCCCCCTCTGTCCTCATCCATCTTTCTGCTCCTCCTATGTCCTCATCCATCTCCCTGCTCCTCTGTCCTCATCCATCTTCCTGCTCCTCTTCTGCCCTCATCCATCTTCCTGCTCCTCTGTCCTCATCCATCTTCCTGCTCCTCTTCTGTCCTCATCCATCTTCCTGTTCCTCTGTCCTCATCCATCTCCCTGCTCCTCTGCCCTCTCTGACCACTTCCGTATTTAGCGCATCACTGGTACTTCCTGTCTGAGCTTTTGTTTGTAAATAGGAAGCAGGTTTAAAATGTCAATGAAAATAGTACGGGTGGCCATTTGATTAATTTGATTTAAAAACTTCCAAGATGGCATAGCAGTGAGGTCGTGTATTCTGTTGTGTCCTCGTGTAAATTGCCTGTTTTTTTGTTTTTTTGTTTTTTTTCGTATATTTTTCTCTATCTCACTTTCCATCCTTTAACTAAATATACTTTCCTGCAACCCGCCTCACCCAATGTGGAACAGATTCTATTATTTCTTTATACCTTTTATTAAGAACCTCTGACTGAAACTAGCCAGCTAGCCAGTTAGCCAGCTAACTAGCTACTTGCTATTAGCCACCGTTAGCGGTCTTCACCACTGTCCGTGGCCTGCACTACCTACCAGCCAGCTCTAGCCTGGACAATTATCGGCCAGTCTGCACAGCGAGTTATCGACCCAGAGCATATTGGATTTTCTGCCGGAATCACTGAATCACTGGACCTTAACACCGGATCATCGCAACTAGCTAGCTACAACCAAATGGATGTTGTTGTTGTTGGCTAATCACCACTCTCCGAAGCTAGCTCCAGTTAGCCTTACTTTTTTCCCTCACTGTATCTGAGGCAGGTTGAGCGGGACTGGGGGCTCTACAGTGAAATAGTACAATAACAACTAACCCAAACAGCAATAGGCTAGGCATATTGACATGGGAGAGAGGCATAACGAAATCACAGGTGTTATTCGAGAGGGCGAAGATAACAGCTGGTAATGGCGACGAAAGTTTGGGCTGAGGCTAAACAGATAAACAGGATGGGGTACCATGTAAAGGAACAGTCCAGCAGGCATCAGCTGTGTAGCTGAGTGATCATAAGGTCCAGGGAACAGCAATAGGTGAGTCCGGGAGCAGTTCGATGGCTGCTATGGCACAGGCGAGCAGGAGGCACGGCTATTGATTGCGTGTGCTAGCGGGCCGGGGCTAGCAGATGGATCTTCGTGGTCGTCGCAACGGAAAGCTTGTTGAACCACATCAGACGATCACGTCGGCAGACCAGTCGTGATGGATCGGCGGGGCTCCTTGTCGACACCAGGAGGTCCCGTCCGGTTGACAGAGAGGTAGATAGCTGGGAGATGGGCCTGGCTCAAGGCTAACTGGTGCTTGCTTCGGGACAGGGGTTGATTAGCCAACAACAACATCCATTCAGTTGCAGCTAGTTAGTTGCGATGATCCGGTGTTAAGGTCCAGTGATTCAGTGATTCCGGCAGAAAATCCGATATGTTCTGGGTCGATAGCGCGGTGTGCAGACAGTGCAGACTGGCCGATAATAGTCCGGACTAGAGCTGGCTGGTAGGTAGTGCAGGCCACAGACAATGGTGAAAACCGCTAACGGTGGCTAATAGCAAGTAGCTAGTTAGCTGGCTAGCTGGCTAGCTGGCTAGTTTCAGCCGGAGGTTCAAGATAAAAAGGTATAAGAAATAATAGAATCCGTTCCACATTGGGTGAGGCGGGTTTTATTTTTTATATTTTTATTTTTATTTTTTTTCGGGGGGATGGATCAGCTTAATATTGCAGATAGATTGTATCTTCTATCAATGTAATTGTCTGCATCACTTCCAATCCCCCATGTTTTTTTTATTTTTTATATATATATTCCCCTTTATTACTTTTCAACCCCACCATCCTTTCCCTACTTGGAGTAAATTAGTGAACAACAACGCCCAGGCCTCTACTTCCGGTCTATACTTACTATCTACACCTTATGGACAGAGTTAATTTTACAATAATTCTATATCTATATATATATATATATATATATATATATATATATTTATTTATTTTTTTGCTCCTGAACTTCTTCTACTCTCAACCTCTCCGATCATTTTCATGATGTCCATCCGGTTTGCTTCTAAATGCCATATCTTTCTAACTGTGCTCTTTCCCAAAAGCTCCCAACATACAACCTATATACTTATTATGGACACAGTATGCTTACATTATTAGCTATCTTTGTTATTATTTGTTGTTATTTGTTATTAGTCCCATCCTTCAACTCTATTCAATACCTCCCATCTATCTCTTAACACCATCCATATAGGATTTCTATTTGCCATATATATTTCAACCATACTGTGATGTTTTACAAAAGTTCTGAACCTTTCTATTCTCATTGCTTCTACAGATTGTGAATTAAAAATAAACATTTTTGCTAAAAGTATTATTATATTATTGATTGATTGACTATGACTTTTCAGATCACCCAGTAATGCTATCTGCAAGGTTCGTTCCAGGTAAATATTGCAATCCTTTAGCCATTCCTGGACCTGTGTCCAAAAACAAGCTACAAATGGACAGAACCAAAACAAATGATCTAATGATTCTATCTCTTCACAGCAAAATCTGCAGAGCTGGGAAGATTGTATCCCCCATATAAATAACATTCTATTGGTAGCAAGAATTTTATATAATAATTTAAATTGAAAGATTCTAATTTTTGAATCCGGTGTCGTTTTGCGTGTCAGTTCATAAACACTATGCCATGGGATCGGTACGTCAAAGATCTCTTCCCAACTATTTTGCAATCTATATGGGACTGCTGTCAATCCTTTGGTCCTTAAGTGAAACTGATATACTTTTTTATTTATCACAGTTTTCCTTAACCAATTATGTTCTTTAATGCAAGGCCGACAGACAAGTTCCTTACTTTCTCCCCCTTCAACTTTCCTCTTCCACTTTTGCGGTAAGGCTGCAATTATTTGGTTGTAATTTTGGGTAGAGCAGACATTTCCATATGTTTTTGTTAGCTGCATGTGCGACATAACTCCACCAGTCCTACCGATGATATCATTTACGAAGATTATACCTTTTTTAAACATTCTGTCAAAAAATAAAGGTTTTTTGTCAATTAGTATATTTGAATTTAACCACAATATTTGTTGCATTATTTGTTCTGTCGTTTCTGGAGGATTAAATTGAAATTGCAACCAACTTTCTATGGCTTGTTTTAGAAATAGTGACATTTGGGAGATTATTTCCTTTTCAAATAACTGAAAGTGAGAGGTTGTAATCTGAATAAAGGGAAAAAGGCCTTTCTTGAACAGTGGGTGAGACAATCTTACTAATTTGCTTGAGAACCAGTTCGGATTTAAGTATAACTTTTGGATGACTGAAGATTTTAGTGATAGGTCTAATGCTTTAATATTTAATAATTTCTGTCCTCCGAATTCATATTCATTATATAAATATGCTCTTTTAATTTTGTCTGGCTTGCCGTTCCAAATAAAATTGAATATTTTTTTCTCATATAATTTAAAAAACTGTTTGCTAGGTGTAGGCAAGACCATAAGCAAATAGGTAAACTGGGATAATACTAAAGAGTTAATCAGGGTGATTTTTCCACAAATTGACAGGTATTTTCCTTTCCATGGTAGTAAGATCTTATCTATTTTTGCTAACTTTCTATAAAAATTTATTGAAGTGAGATCATTTATTTCCTTTGGGATATGTATTCCGAGTATATCCACATCACCATCAGACCATTTTATTGGTAAACTACATGGTAATGTAAAAATTGTATTTTTTAGTGATCCAATACGTAATATAGTACATTTGTCATAATTTGGTTTTAATCCAGAGAGGTTAGAAAATGTATCTAGATCCTCTATGAGGCTGTGGAGGGATTCTAGTTGTGGATCTAAAAGAAAACATGAATCATCTGCGTACAATGACACCTTTGTTTTTAAGCCCTGTATTTCTAATCCTCTGATATTATTATTGGATCTGATTTTAATAGCTAACATCTCGATGGCCACAATAAATAGATATGCCGATAGTGGACAACCTTGTTTCACTCCTCTTGACAGTTTGAAACTTTCTGAGAAATAGCCATTATTTACTATTTTACACCTAGGGTTACTATACATGATTTTGACCCATTTTATAAGAGATTCTCCAAAATTGAAATGCTCCAGGCATTTATATATAAATTCCAGTCGAACTTTATCAAATGCCTTTTCGAAGTCTGCTATGAATAGCAGGCCTGGTTTCCCATATTTTCCATAGTGTTCTATTGTTTCAAATACTTGCCTTATATTATCTCCAATGTATCTTCCATGTAAAAAACCTGTCTGATTAGAATGAATAATATCCGACAATACCTTTTTAATTCTATGCGCTATACATTTTGCTAGGATTTTTGCATCACAACACTGAAGTGTAAGGGGCCTCCAATTTTGTAAATGGACTGGATCTTTATATTTTCCACTTGTATCCTGTTTCAGTAATAATGAGATCAGACCTTCTTCTTGAGTGTCAGATAATCTACCATTTACATAGGAGTGGTTAAAACATGCTAATAACGGTCCTCTTAGTATATCAAAAAAGGTTTGGTATACCTCGATTGGTATGCCATCCAACCCTGGAGTTTTCCCGGACTTAAAGTCTTTAATTGCATCCAGAAGTTCCTCCTCTGTAATTTCACCTTCACATGAGTCTTTCTGTGTGGCTGTTAATTTGACATTATCAATAGGAAAAAAATATCTACAATTAGCTTCAGTTAGAGGAGATGGAGGCGACTGAAAAGAAAACATATGCTTAAAATACTTTGTTTCTTCCTTCAAAATATCATTAGGTGAATTATGGGTGACTCCGTCAATTGTAACCAGTTTCATTAAGTTCTTTTTGGTAGCATTCCTATGTTGAAGATTAAAAAAGAATTTTGTGCATTTTTCCCCATATTCCATCCAGTTTGCTTTATTTTTATAATATATTACACTTGATCTTTCTTGAATAAGTTTTTCCATTTCTTTTAGTTTTTCCTCTAATTTATTCTGAGCCTCTATGTTACAGTTTTTATTGCCATCTATCTGTTCTGTTAGACTTTCTATTTCCTTTCTTAGTATAAACTCTTTTGACCTAAATTGCTTTTGTTTTCGAGATGAGTACTGAATTGCATGGCCTCTAAAGGCACATTTAAAGGTGTCCCATACAATAAGGGGATTCGCTGTACCTATGTTATGTTGGAAAAAGTCAGTTATAAATTCCTTTGTTCTAATTATAAATAAATTATCATCTAATAGGCTTTGATTAAATTTCCAATATCCTCGCCCACGTGGAAATTCAGTCAGAGTAATGTATATGCCTATTATATGATGGTCCGACCGCATTCTGTCCCCTATCAACACTTTTTTTACTTTTGGTGCCAACGAGAATGAGATAAGAAAGAAGTCAAGGCGACTAGCTTGATTCAGTCTCCGCCATGTATATCTCACTAGATCAGCATATTTAAGCCTCCATATATCTACTAGTTCTAATGTATCCATGACATTCACAATTTCCTTAAGAGCATGTGGGTGATTGTTTGTGGTGTGATTTCCTTTTCGGTCCATTGAGCTATTTAAAACAGTATTATAATCCCCCACCATAATAATATTGTCTTGAGTTGCTTGCAGGCTTGATAATTTATTATATATATTGTCAAAGAATTGTGGATCATCATTATTTGGTCCGTAAAGGTTAATGAGCCATATCTGTTTATGGTCCAATACCATATTTAAAATAATCCATCTACCTTGCGTATCTATTTGGAAAATTTGCACATTCGGATCGAAATTACTATTCATTAATATCATCACCCCTTTTGAATTTCTTTGCCCATGGGAGAAGTATATTTCCCCCCCCCCATTCTTTTTTCCACGCTACTTCATCTCGAATTGTTGAATGAGTTTCCTGTATACAATAGATATTATATTCCTTCTCTTTGAGCCATGTAAATATTGTTTTTCTTTTGTTATTATCAGCTAATCAGCATTGGGTGAGGCGGGTTGCAGGAAAGTATATTTAGTTGAAGGATGAAAGTGAGATTGTGAAATATGTACGAAAAAGACAAAAAAACTAAAAAAACTGGCTATTTACACGAGGACACAACAGAATACACGACCTCACTGCTACGCCATCTTGGATCTGGAAAGTATAATCTTTGTAGTAATATTATTCTAATCAGAAAAACCCATTTGCATTGCTAGTTATAGCCTAATGTTCGCTAGCTAGATTTTGCTACCTGCAGATTCATACTACAGCTATGACATTCCGTTTGTATTGTTAGTAGTATGAGTTGGGATTATGCTGGTTCCTTGTTTAGCTAGCTAGCTACATGTCTAAACAAAAAACTCCACTTCTCCAGATGGTTACATGACCCATCAAGTTAGCCAGGTGTGTCTGAGGGTGATTACGGCCATCTATGGTATTTCATGAACAGGTGTAAATGTCTAGACAATAGTGACCCATCCACTTAGCTAGATGTTGCTATGGGTGGTTATAGCATTTATTTCACATGACCCATCAGACAAATGTGTCTGGGTAAGAATCATCTAATAATTATAAATTATTTATAAAATATTTGTATCTGGACACTTTCTGTTTTTGATATTGCTACTATGCAAATATGCAAGTAACCATTTCACTGACCGTTTACACCTTCTGTATCCTGTGCATGTGACAAATAGACTTTGATTTAATTTGATATAGTGTGTGTTTACCAGAGAGGGTAATGTGGAGAACATGACCTGTACCAGTCAGATTATTATATAGGCCAAGGACTAGATAAAGGGTATTTTTAACTGGAGTTTTTCCTTATTGTAGGCTGCTACTTTTACCACTTTTAGTCTTGAAATCTTTGGTTATTTACTAAACTACTCACTCTGTTTAGCACATGGCCTCACATGTTAATGCTTAAAGAGATGGGTGAGGCTAAAGCTTAAGAGGGTGTGAACGATGCTGCATGGGTGTAGACAAAGCAGAGCTCTCCAGCAGGTACCAAAACATTCAAGAACCATTTTCTCAAAAGTGGGGTTACACGTTTATCAACTTTCAAAGCAGAATTACTTTCAGTGGTGTAAAGTACTTAAGTAAAAATACTTTAAAGTACTACTAAGTAGTTTATTGAGGTATCTGTACTGTACTTTACCATGTCTATTTTTGACAACTTTTACTTGTACTTCACTACATGCCTAAAGAAAATACTGTACTTTTTACTCCATACATTTTCCCTG
>NW_028166661.1:40000-68400 GCF_964263955.1 Coregonus lavaretus
ATTAGAAATAAATAAAGAAAATGTTTAAAGTTTCTACTGTGGTTGATGTGGTGATGTGCTGCTGTGATGATATGCTGCTGTGGTGATGTGCTGCTGTGATGATATGCTGCTGTGGTGATGTGCTGCTGTGATGATATGCTGCTGTGGTGATGTGGTGCTGTGATGCTGTGGTGATGTGGTGCTGTGGTGATGTGGTGCTGTGGTGATGTGGTGCTGTGGTGATGTGGTGCTGTGATGCTGTGGTGATGTGGTGCTGTGGTGATGTGGTGCTGTGGTGATGTGCTGCCGTGGTGATGTGCTGCTGTTGTACTGTGGTCCTGGGGTAATGTGCTGCTGTAATACTTCACCCATATTTTCTTTCTCTGCTGCTCTCTTCTTTCCTCTCTCTCTATTCTCACCTGATAAAGAGTTTCACTGCACTGTTCTTTTCACTTCCATCCTCATACCTCCTCTCCTCTCCTCTCCTCTCCTCTCCTCTCCTCTCATCTTCCCTCCCTTCTCTCTCTTTTCTCCTCTCCTTCTCTTTTTCTCTTTGTATTTTCTCACCTGATAAAGAACGTATGAGAAACTCACCATCCCGTTTTGTCTTGTGCCTGTCTCTCCAGCCTCCCCTAGGGAACCCACGGTGATGTGTCGATCCAACACCTACCCTAAAGGCTTCTACTGTAGCTGGCACCTGCAGCACCCCACCTCCATACCCACAGACTTCCACGTCAACGTCCAGTAAGAAGCTAAACCTGTGTGTCTCTGTGTCTCTCTGTGTGTCTCTGTGTGTCTCTGTGTCTCTCTGTGTGTGTTTATGTGTGTCTCTGTGTATGTCTCTCAGTGTCTCTGTGTCTGTCTCTCTGTGTGTCTCTGTGTGTCTCTGTGTGTCTCTGTGTCTCTCTGAGTCTCTCTGTGTCTCTGTGTGTCTCTCTGACTCTCTGTGTCTGTCTCTCTGTGTCTCTGTGTCTGTCTCTCTGTGTCTCTCTGTGTGTCTCTGTGTGTCTCTGTGTGCCTCTGTGTGTCTGTCTCTGTGTGTCTCTCTGTGTCTCTGTGTCTCTCTGTTTCTCTGTTTCTCTCTGTGTGTCTCTGTCTCTCTGTGTGTGTGTCTGAGTGTCTCTGTGTGTCTGTCTCTCTGTGTCTCTCTGCGTCTCTGTCTCTCTGCCTCTGTGTGTCTGTCTCGCTCTGTTTCTGTGTCTCTTGGTATCTCTCTGTGTTCTATGTCAGGTGGGTCCTTAGGGAGAAAGAGAAGGGAGAGAGATTTAGAGAAAGAGATACTGGAATTTGTAAACCTGAACCTTTGATTATGTCTCTGTGTCAGCTGATAAATAGAGAAGAGAGAGATCTTAGAATTAACAATTAAAGACTAGCAGAACCCACTGGATTCTACAATTACATTGAATGAACTACAGGACAAAATAAAATCCATCCAACCCAAAAAGCCTGTGGTGTTGATGGTATCCTAAACGAAATGATAAAATATACAGACCACAAATTCCAATTGGCAAAACTTAAGCTCTTTCACATCATCCTTATCTCTGGCTACAGGAGATAATGATCCTTATCTCTGGCTACAGGAGATAATGATCCTTATCTCTGGCTACAGGAGATAATGATCCTTATCTCTGGCTACAGGAGATAATGATACTTATCTCTGGCTACAGGAGATAATGATCCTTATCTCTGGCTACAGGAGATAATGGTGCCGGAGTGGATAGCTGCCGTTTTACGGGCTTCTATCCAACTGTGCTATTTTGTTTGTTTTTTCATGTTGTTTGTAACTTATTTTGTAACTTATGTTGTACATAATGTTGCTGCTACCGTCTCTTATGACCGAAAAGAGATTCTGGACATCAGAACAGCGATTACTCACCATGAACTGGATGAAGATTTTTCCTTTAACGAGTCCGATGCGAAGGATGTACTGCTTTCTCGAGACCAGGCCCAAATCCCTGTCATTTGCATGAAGAAAAGATGGAGAAAAAGGGGCGCAGGTCGGGCTGCCTTCTGAGAATTCATAGGCCAGGGACTAAACCCCCACTACCATCCGTACTATTGGCCAACAAAATGGATGATCTACGATCAAGAATATCATAGCAACGGGACATTAAAAACTGTAATATCTTATGTTTCACGAGTCGTGGCTGAATGACGACATGGATAATATAGAGCTGGCTGGGTTTTCCGTGCATCGACAGGACAGAACAGCTACGTCTGGTAAGACGAGGGGTGGGGGGGTGTGTCTATTTGTCAATAACAGCTGGTAAGTCTAATGTCAAAGAAGTCTTGAGGTTTTGCTCGCCTGAGGTAGAGTACATTATGATAAGCTGTAGACCACACTATCTATGAGCGTCAGGGGCGGTGTGTTCATTAGGGCGATATGGGGCGACGCACTGCCAAACGGGAAAAGGAAGGGATTTTTTTTCTAATCAATTATATCAAGGCAACAGTAGTTATCAGTGTTCTAATCTAGACGTCTGATCTGCCACTAAATGTCCAATCAGGCTAAAGTCGTGCTTCAAATGGCCCCGCCCCTTTTGGGGCGATTTCAGTCAGGTTGAAAATCGCCCAGGAGTCTCTCATAGACTATCATGTAAAATCTTTTTTTTTTCAAATATCAGAGCTTTCAATACAATCTCTATGGGTTCCGGGAGGGCTTGCACTTACGCGCTTTCGTCATACGTAACATAAGTAACCATGAACATAACTAAGAAAAGAGCGGGTAGCAGCGTCAATCAATTCACGTACAACTGTCAAGATGGCTAGCTTTGCGAGGCAAAGATGAAACTGAGGGCTCCACCAACCCTGGTATTTTTCTTGGACTTGTCAACTTTGTGGCACAATTAGATGAGGTGTTTGATGACCATCTTAAAAATGCTAAAGTTGTCAAGGGCACATCAAAGACCATTCAAAACGAGCTACTGGAGTGTATGCTAGCGGTCATGAGGGAACATATTGTGGAGGAGGTGAAGTCGGCGAACTTCGTAGCTATCCAAGCTGACGAGACCACGGACGTTTCTACACAGACACAGCTGGTGCTTGTGCTGAGGTACATAGATAGCAACCACAAAGTGCAGGAGCGCTTTTTTGAGTTCCTTCCCATCTCGGAATCAACCTCAGTCTCAATCGCCAGTGTGCTTTTGGAGAGACTGAACGGTCTTTTTGCCGACGACGAGAAAGTCAAACTCATTGCGCAAGCTTACGATGGAGCCAGTGTGAGGGGAGAGAAGGCTGGTGTGCAGCAAAAGGTGCGTGAGCATTTCAAGAATGCCCACTACGTGCATTGCTATGCGCATCAGCTGAATTTGATCATGCAGCAAGCTAGAACAGTTTCAGTACAAGTAATGTAGCCTCTCTCTTTCTTTGTCCCTTCCTGTCTGTCTCTTTAACACACACACGCCCAAATCAGTTCACAGTTGATGTTGTTTAAAATAATTATTTTTCATTTTAAAAAAAGTTTAAAAAAAAAAAAATCTTTCATGTTCATTTTTACAAATCTATACAATTGGCCAGAATATGGTTGTTCATATTTACAAATCTATACAATTGGCCAGAATATGGTTGTTCATATTTACAAATCTATACAATTGGCCAGAATATGGTTGTTCATTTTTACAAAGCCATACAGATAGCTGTGTTTACCTTTTCTAGAAATTATTTTCAAATTCTGTTTTCAGGCAAAATGTCTATCACTGTTCATTTTCACAAATCTATACAAGAGGGCAGAATATGGAAGTCTATAAACATTTCTTATTACCAATAACTTGCATCAATGTTTTCAGTAGCCTCTATCAAAAGCTCCTGCTTGCTTGTTGTGAATTATGCTCAGGTGCACATATTTCCAATTCAACCATGAGGCCTTTTTGAAGCAAGTAATGTGTATATCATTATTGACTTATATGCTGCCCCTGTCTTCATGTTGTTGCTGGACATATCTTTTTTAAAATGTGTGTAGGTCACCTAAATCATCAGAAAAATTGCCCCCCCTGAGAATTTTTTCAGGAGCCACCACTGATGAGCGTTCTCATCTATATTATTCTTTATAGCTGTCTATTTACCACCACAAACCGATGCTGGCACTAAGACCGCACTCAAAGAGCTGTATAAGGCCATAAGCAAACAAGAAAATGCTCATCCAAAAGCGGCTCTCCTAGTGGCCGGGGACTTTAATGCAGGCAAACTTAAATCTGTTTTTACCTAATTTCTATCAGCATGTCATATGAGCAACCAGAAGGAAAATAAACTCTGGACCACCTTTACTCCACACACAGAGACGCATACAAAGCTCTCCCTCGCCCTCCATTTGGCAAATCCGACCATAATTCTATCCTCCTGATTCCTGCTTACAGCAAAAACTGAAGCAGGAAGTACCAGTGACTCGCTCAATACGGAAGTGGTCAGATGAAGCAGATGCTAAACTACAGGACTGTTTCTCTAGCACAGACTGGAACATGTTCCGGGATTCTTCAGATAGCATTGAGGAGTACACCACATCAGTCACTGGCTTCATCAATAAGTGCATCGACAACGTCATCCCCACAGTGACCGTACGTACATATCCCAACCAGAAGCCATGGATTACAAGCAACATCCGCACCACGCTTATAAGAAATTCCGCTACGCCATCAGACGAACCATCAAACAGGCAAAGTGACAATACAGGACTAAGACTGAATCCTACTACACCGGCTCTGATGCTCGTCGGATATGGCAGGGCTTGCAAACTATTACGGATTACAAAAGGAAACCCAGCCGCGAGCTGCCCAGTGATGCGAGCCTACAAAACGAGCTAAATGCCTTTTATGCTCGCTTCAAGGCAAGCAACATTGAAGTACGCATGAGAGCACAAGATGTTCCGGACGACTGTGTGATCACACTCCCGGTAGCCGATGTGAGCAAGACCTTTAAACAGGTCAACATTCACAAAGCCGCGGGGCCAGACGGATTACCAGGATGTGTACTCAGAGCATGCGCGGACCAACTGTCAAGTGTCTTCACTGACATTTTCAACCTCTCCCTGACCCAGTCTCTAATACCTACATGTTTAAAGCAGACCACCATAGTCCCTGTGCCCAAAGAAGCCTAAATGATTACCATGTAGCCACGTCGGTAGCCATGAAGTGCTTTGAAAGGCTGGTTATGGCTCACATGAACACCATCATCCCGGAAACCCTAGACCCACTCCAATTCGCATACCTCCCCAACAGATCCTCAGATGATGCAATCTCAATCGCACTCCACACTGCCTTTTCCCACCTGGACAAAAGGAACAGCTATGAATGCTGTTCATTGACTACAGCTCAGCGTTCAACACCATAGTGCAAACAAAGCTCATCACTAAGCTAAGGACCCTGGAACTAAACACTTCCCTCTGCAACTGGATCCTGGACTTCCTGACGGGCATTCCCCAGGTGGTAAGGGTAGGCAACAACACATCTGCCGTGCTGATCCTCAACATTGGGGCCCCTCAGGGGTGCGTGCATAGTCCCCTCCTGTACCGCCTGTTCACCCACGACTGAATGGCCAAACACCATCATTAAGTTTGCTGACAACACAACAGTGGTAGGCCTGATCACCGACAAGGATGAGACAGCCTATAGGGAGGAGATCAGAGACCTGGTAGTGTGGTGCCAGGATAACAACCTCTCCCTCAACGTGACCAAGACAAAGGAGATGATCGTGGACTACAGGAAAAGAGCACGCCCCCATTCTCATCGACAGGGCTGTAGTGGAGCAGGTCGAGAGTTTCAAGTTCCTTGGTGTCCACATCACCAACAAACTATCATGGTCCAATCACACCAAGACAGTCGTGCAGAGGGCACACTGGAGGATAACACCTTTTCCCATCAAGAGACTAAAAAGATTTGGCATGGGTCCCCAGATCCTCAAAAAGTTCTACAGCTGCACCATTGAGAGCATCCTGACACCGCCTGGTATGGCAACTGCTCGCCATCTGACCATAAGGCGCTACAGAGGGAAGTGCGTACGGCCCAGTACAACACTGGGGCCAAACTTCCTGCCATCCAGGACCTATATACTAGGCGGTGTCAGAGGAAGGCCCCATGAATGGTCAAAGACTCCAGTTACCCAAGTCATAGATTGTTCTTCCTGCTACCGCACAGTAAGCGGTACCGGAGCACGGCAAGCAGTACCGGAGCACCAAGTATAGGACCAACAGGCTTCTGCCCCAAAGCCATAAGACTGCTGAACAATTAATCAAATGGCCACCCGGACTATTTACATTGACCCCCCCCCCCCCCCCTTTGTTATTACACTGCTGCTACTTGCTGTTTATTATCTATAAATAATCACTTTACAAATTACCTCGATTAACCTGTACTGTATATAGCCTCGTTATTGTTATTTTATTTTATTGTAATTTTTTTTATTGTTTTATTTTACTTTATTTTATTTAGTAAATATTTTCTTAACTCTTTATCAAACTGCATAGTTGTTTAAGGGCTTGTAAGTAAGCATTTCATGGTAAGGTCTACACCTGTTGTATTCGGCGTATGTGACAAATACATTTTGATTTAATTTGGAACCAAAGACTGATCTCCCCAATCCACAAAAGTGAAGAGAAATTTGAGAAAATCCTCTGCATTATCATTAACAGCAGACTCGTACATTTCCTCAGTGAAAACAATGTACTGATCAAATGTCAAATTGGCTTTTTACCAAATTACCGTACGACAGACCATGTATTCAATTGACAAACTCCCAAATCGACAAAGAAACAAACCAAAACAAAGGCAAAGTCTTCTCATGCTTTGTTGATTTCAGAAAAGCTTTTGACTCAATTTGGCATGAGGGTCTGCTATTCAAATTGATGGAAAGTGGTGTTGGGGGAAAACATATGACATTATAAAATCCATGTACACAAACAACAAGTGTGCAGTTAAATTTGGCAAAAAACACACACATTTCTTTCCACAGGGCCGTGGGGTGAGACAGGGATGCAGTTTAAGCCCCACCCTCTTCAACATATATATATATAAACAAATTGGCGAGGGCACTAGAACAGTCTGCAGCACCCAGCCTCACCCTACTAGAATCTGAAGTCAAATGTCTACTGTTTGCTGATGATCTGGTGCTTATGTCACCAACCAAGGAGGGCCTACAGCAGCACCTAGATCTTCTGCACAGATTCTGTCAGACCTGGGCCCTGACAGTAAATCTCAGTAAGACAAAAATAATGGTGTTCCAAAAAAGGTCCAGTTGCCAGGACCACAAATATAAATTCCATCTAGACACTGTTGCCCTAGAGCACACAAACTATACATACCTCGGTCTAAACATCAGCGCCACAGGTAACTTCCACAAAGCTGTGAACGTTCTGAGAGACAAGGCAAGTAGGGCCTTCGATGCCATCAAAAGGAACATAAAATTCGACATACAAATTAGGATCTGGCTAAAAGTATTTCAATAAGTTATAGAACCCATTGCCCTTTATGGTTGTGAGGTCTGGGGCTCACAAACCAAGAATTCACAAAATTGGACAAACACCAAATTGAGACTCCACATGCAGAATTCTGCAAAAATAATCCTCCGTGTACAACGTAAAACACCAACTAATGCATGCAGAGCAGAATTAGGCCGATTCACACTAATTATCAAAATCCATAAAAGAGCCGTTAAATTCTACAACCACCAAAAAGGAAGTGATTCCCAAACCTTCCATAACAAAGCCATCACCTACAGAGAGATGAACCTGGAGAAGAGTCCCCTAAGCAAGATGGTCCTGGGGCTCTGTTCACAAACAGACCCCACAGAGCCCCAGGACAGCAACACAATTAGACCCAACCAAATCATGAGAAAACAAAATGAGAATTACTTGACACATTGGAAAGAATTAACAAAAAACCAGACCAAACTAGAATGCTAGTTGGCCCTAAACAGAGAGTACACAGTGGCAGAATACCTGACCACTGTGACTGACCCAAAATTAAGGAAAGCTTTGACTATGTACAGACTCAGTGAGCATAGCCTTGCTATTGAGAAAGGCCGCCGTAGGCAGACCTGGCTCTCAAGAGAAGACAGGCTATGTGCACACTGCCCACAAAATGAGGTGGAAACTGAGCTGCACTTCCTAACCTCCTGCCAAATGTATGACCATATTAGAGACACATATTTCTTTCAGATTACACAGACCCACAAAGAATTAGAAAACAAATCCAATTTTGATAAACTCCCATATCCATTGGGTGACATCACAGCAGCAATATTTGTGACCTGTTGCCACAAGAAAAGTGCAACCAATGCAGAACAAACACCATTGTAAATACAACCCATATTTATGTTTATTTATTTTCCCATTTGTACTTTAACTATTTGCACATCGTTACAACACTGTATATAGACATAATATGACATTTGAAATGTCTTTCTTCTTTTGGAACTTCTGAGTGTAATGTTTACTGTTCATTTTGTATTGTTTATTATCTATTGGCAATGTTAACATATGTTTCCCATGGAGAGAGAGAGAGAGAGAGAGAGAGAGAGAGAGAGAGAGATAGAGAGAGAGAGAGAGAGAGAGAGATAGAGAGAGAGAGAGAGAGAGAGAGAGAGAGAGAGAGAGAGATAGAGAGAGAGAGAGAGAGAGAGAGAGAGAGAGAGAGAGAGAGAGAGAGAGAGAGAGAGAGAGAGAGATAAGGAGACAATGTACTGTCTGTTTCACACTGATTAGGAGACGAGAGTCTAGAGAGAGTTATGTCTGGTTATGTCTGTTATGTCTGTCTGGGTAGCTCTGTCACATCCTCTCTGTTGCTTTCTCTCTCTCGGTCTCTTTCCCTCAATCTATCTCTCTCTCTCTCTCTCTCTCTCTCTCTCTCTCTCTCTCTCTCTCTCGCTCTACTCGCTCTCTCCTTCCCTCTCTCTCAGAGGACTCTAAAGGCAAAAAATATAGCTCTGTCAATCTGTCTGTCTGTACCCTTCCTCCCTCTCTCTCTCTCTCTCTCTCTCTCTCTCTCTCTCTCTCTCTCTCTCTCTCTCTCTCTCTCTCTCTCTCTCTCTCTCTCTCATTCTATCTACTCTCTCTCTCTCATTCTCTCTACTCTCTCTCTCTCTCCCCTCTCTCTCTCTCTCTTGATCTCTCTCTCTCATTCTCTCTACTCTCTCTCTCTCTCATTCTCTCTACTCTCTCTCTCTCTCCTCTCTCTCTCTCTCTCTCTCTCTCTCTTTCTCTCTCGATCTCTCTCTCTCTCATTCTCTCTCTCTCATTCTCTCTACTCTCTCTCTCTCTCTCGATCTCTCTCTACTCTCTCTCTCTCTCTCTCTCTCTCTCTCTCTCTCTCTCTCTCTCTCTCTCTCTCTCTCTCTCTCTCTCTCTCATTCTCTCTACTCTCTCTCTCTCTCTCATTCTCTCTACTCTCTCTTTCTCTCTCTCATTCTCTCTACTCTCTCTCTCGATATCTCTCTACTCTCTCTCTCTTGCTCTCTCCCTGTCTCTCTCTTTATGTCTCGATCTCTCACTCTACCCTCTTGCCTTCTATGCAGGGTCTGGTGTGGGGGATCAGGGAAGGCGAGGGGGAGGAAACTATAGTTCCTCTGTCCCCAGTAGGTGGTCTCCTAGCAACCTCATTAATGTTGTACAGCCAATATGTCACATTAGAATAATAATTTACAGAACAACTAGGCCCTCTGAATGCTGCTGTTGTCTGAAAGGGTAACTCTCCATGGACCTTAAGTCATAGATGTGTTTTTCATAATGTTACCCTGATCCGTATTAACCCCTAGTACCACTTAGAGAGAACACCCTGATCCGTATTAACCCCTAGTACCACTTAGAGAGAACCCCCTGATCCTTATTAACCCCCAGTACCACTTAGAGAGAACCCCCTGATCCTTATTAAACCCTAGTACCACTTAGAGAGAACACCCTGATCCTTATTAACCCCCAGTACCACTCAGAGAGAACACCCTGATCCGTATTAACCCCCAGTACCACTTAGAGAGAACACCCTGATCCTTATTAACCCCCAGTACCACTCAGAGAGAACACCCTGATCCGTATTAACCCCCCAGTACCACTTAGAGAGAACACCCTGATCCTTATTAACCCCCCAGTACCACTCAGAGAGAACACTCTGATCCTTATTAACCCCCCAGTACCACTCAGAGAGAACACCCTGATCCGTATTAACCCCCCAGTACCACTCAGAGAGAACACTCTGATCCTTATTAAACCCCAGTACCACTCAGAGAGAACACCCTGATCCTTATTAACCCCCCAGTACCACTCAGAGAGAACACCCTGATCCTTATTAACCCCTAGTACCACTTAGAGAGAACACTCTGATCCTTATTAACCCCTAGTACCACTTAGAGAGAACACCCTGATCCTTATTAACCCCCCAGTACCACTTAGAGAGAACACTCTGATCCTTATTAACCCCCAGTACCACTCAGAGAGAACCCCCTGATCCTTATTAACCCCCAGTACCACTCAGAGAGAACACCCTGATCCTTATTAACCCCTAGTACCACTTAGAGAGAACACCCTGATCCTTATTAACCCCTAGTACCACTTAGAGAGAACACTCTGATCCTTATTAACCCCCCACTACCACTTAGAGAGAACACCCTGATCCTTATTAACCCCCAGTGCCACTTAGAGAGAACACCCTGATCCTTATTAACACCTAGTACCACTTAGAGAGAACACTCTGGTCCTTATTAACCCCCAGTACCACTTAGAGAGAACACTCTGATCCTTATTAACCCCTAGTACCACTTAGAGAGAACACCCTGATCCTTATTAACCCCCAGTACCACTTAGAGAGAACACCCTGATCCTTATTAACCCCCCAGTACCACTTAGAGAGAACACCCTGATCCTTATTAACCCCCAGTACCACTCAGAGAGAACACCCTGATCCGTATTAACCCCCAGTACCACTCAGAGAGAACACCCTGATCCTTATTAACCCCCCAGTACCACTCAGAGAGAACACTCTGATCCTTATTAACCCCTAGTACCACTTAGAGAGAACACTCTGATCCTTATTAACCCCCCAGTACCACTCAGAGAGAACACCCTGATCCGTATTAACCCCCAGTACCACTCAGAGAGAACACCCTGATCCTTATTAACCCCTAGTACCACTTAGAGAGAACACTCTGATCCTTATTAACCCCTAGTACCACTTAGAGAGAACACCCTGATCCTTATTAACCCCCAGTACCACTCAGAGAGAACACCCTGATCCTTATTAACCCCCCAGTACCACTTAGAGAGAACACCCTGATCCTTATTAACCCCTAGTACCACTTAGAGAGAACACCCTGATCCTTATTAACTCCCCAGTACCACTCAGAGAGAACACCCTGATCCTTATTAACCCCCCAGTACCACTCAGAGAGAACACCCTGATCCTTATTAACCCCCAGTACCACTCAGAGAGAACACCCTGATCCTTATTAACCCCCCAGTACCACTTAGAGAGAACACCCTGATCCTTACTAACCCCCAGTACCACTTAGAGAGAACACTCTGATCCTTATTAATCCCTAGTACCACTTAGAGAGAACACCCTGATCCTTATCAACCCCTAGTACCACTTAGAAAGAACACCCTGATCTGTATTAACCCCCAGTACCACTCAGAGAGACCATTCTAAATTCCAAGCATCTGCCTCTAACTCTAGGAAGCTCTTTGTCACCTTCTCCTCCCCGCTGAATCATCCTCCCCCTACCCCCCCCCCCCCCCTCCTCCTTCTCTGTGGATGACTTCGTCAACCATTTTGAAAAGAAGGTTGACGACATCCGATCCTCGTTTGTTAAGTCAAATGACACTGCTGATCCTGCTCACACTGCCCTACCCTATGCTTTGACTTCTTTCTCCCCTCTCTCTCCAGATAAAATCTTGCGACTTGTGACGGCCGGCCGCCCAAAAACCTGCCCGCTTGACCCTATCCCCTCCTCTCTTCTCCAGACCATTTCCGGAGACCTTCTCCCTTACCTCACCTCGCTCATCAACTCATCCTTGACCGTTGGCTACGTCCCTTCCGTCTTCAAGAGAGCGAGAGTTGCACCCCTTCTCAAAAAACCTACACTCGATCCCTCCGATGTCAACAACTACAGACCAGTATCCCTTCTTTCTTTTCTCTCCAAAACTCTTGAGCGTGCCCTCTTTAGCCAACTCTCTTGCTATCTCTCTCAGAATGACCTTCTTGATCCAAACCAGTCAGGTTTCAAGACGGGTCATTCAACTGAGACTGCTCTTCTCTGTGTCACGGAGGCTCTCCGCACTGCTAAAGCTAACTCTCTCTCCTCTGCTCTCGTCCTTCTAGACCTATCTCCGCGTTGGGCATCTCCGGCGCGGCTCACTCTTGGATCGCGTCCTACCTGACAGGTCGCTCCTACCAGGTGGCGTGGCGAGAATCTGTCTCCGCACCATGTGCTCTCACCACTGGTGTCCCCCAGGGCTCAGTTCTAGGCCCTCTCCTATTCTCGCTATACACCAAGTCACTTGGCTCTGTCATATCCTCACATGGCCTCTCCTATCATTGCTACACAGACGACGCACAATTAATCTTCTCCTTTCCCCCTTCTGATAACCAGGTGGTGAATCACATCTCTGCATGTCTGGCAGACATATCAGTGTGGATGACGGATCACCACCTCAAGCTGAACCTCAGCAAGACGGAGCTGCTCTTCCTTCCGGGGAAGGACTGCCCGTACCATGATCTCGCCATCACGGTTGACAACTCCATTGTGTCCTCCTCCCAGAGTGCAAAGAGCCTTGGCGTGACCCTGGACAACACCCTGTCGTTCTCTGCTAACATCAAGGTGGTGACCCGATCCTGTAGGTTCTTGCTCTACAACATCCGCAGAGTACGATCCTGGCTTACACAGGAAGCGACACAGGTCCTAATCCAGGCACTTGTCATCTCCCGTCTGGATTACTGCAACTCGCTGTTGGCTGGGCTCCCTGCCTGTGCCATTAAACTCTACAACTCATCCAGAACGCTGCAGCCCGTCTGGTGTTCAACCTTCCCAAATTCTCTCACGGCACCCCGCTCCTCTGCACACTCCACTGGCTTCCAGTTGAAGCTTGCATCTGTTACAAGACCATGGTGCTTGTCTACGGAGCTGTGAGGGGAACGGCACCTCCATACCTTCAGGCTCTGATCAGTCCCTACACCCAAACGAGGGCCTTGCGTTCATCCACCTCTGGCCTGCTGGTCCCCCTTCCTCTGCGGAAGCATAGTTCCCACTCAGGCCAGTTAAAACTGTTCGCTGCTCTGGCACCCCAATGGTGGAACAAGCTCCCTCACGACGCCAGGACAGCGGAGTCACTCACCACCCGGAGACACTTGAAACCCCACCTCTTTAAGGAATACATGGGATAGGATAAAGTAATCCTTCTACCCCCCCTTACCCCACCCCAAAGAAAATAAATAAATAAAAATAAATAAATAAAAACATATTGTAAAGTGGTTGTCCCACTTGCTATCATAAGGTGAATGCACCAATTTGTAAGTCGCTCTGGATAAGAGCGTCTGCTAAATGACGTAAATGTAAATGTAAATGTAGATAGACTTTAGCGCTTTGATAGGAGGGAAGTTAGAATCAGAGATAGACCTTAGCTCCTTGATAAGAGGGAAGTTAGAATCAGAGATAGACTTTAGCTCCTTGATAAGAGGGAAGTTAGAATCAGAGATAGACTTTAGCTCCTTGATAAGAGGGAAGTTAGAATCAGAGATAGAATTTAGCTCCTTGATAAGAGGGAAGTTAGAATCACTTGCGGTCCCGTTCTGTGAGCTAATGTAGCCTACCACTTCGGCGGCTGAGACATTGTTGCTCCTAGACGTTTCAACTTCACAATAACAGCACTTACAGTTGTCTGGGGCAGCTCTAGCAAACTGACTTTTTGGAAATGCGGCATCCTATGACGGTGCCACGTTGAAAGCCACTGAGCTCTTCAGTAAGGCCATTCTACTGCCCATGTTTGTCTATGGAGATTGCATGGCTGTGTGCTCGATTTTATTGTACAGTGAGGAAAAAAAGTATTTGATCCCCTGCTGATTTAAATGTTTGCCCACTGACAAAGAAATGATCAGTCTATAATTTTAATGGTAGGTTTATTTGAACAGTGAGAGACAGAATAACAACAAAAAAATCCAGAAAAACGCACGTCAGAAATGTTATAAATTGATTTGCATTTTAATGAGGGAAATAAGTATTTGACCCCCTCTCAATCAGAAAGATTTCTGGCTCCCAGGTGTCTTTTATACAGGTAACGAGCTGAAATTAGGAGCACACTCTTAAAGGGAGTGCTCCTAATCTCAGTTTGTTACCTGTATAAAAGACACCTGTCCACAGAAGCAATCAATCAATCAGGTTCCAAACTCTCCACCATGGCCAAGACCAAAGAGCTCTCCAAGGATGTCAGGGACAAGATTGTAGACCTACACAAGGCTGGAATGGGCTACAAGACCATCGCCAAGCAGCTTGGTGAGAAGGTGACAACAGTTGGTGCGATTATTCGCAAATGGAAGAAACACAAAATAATTGTCAATCTCCCTCGGGCATGGGGCTCCATGCAAGATCTCACCTCGTGGAGTTGCAATGATCATGAGAACGGTGAAGAATCAGCCCAGAACTACACGGGAGGATCTTGTCAATGATCTCAAGGCAGCTGGGACCATAGTCACCAAGAAAACAATTGGTAACACACTACGCTGTGAAGGACTGAAATCCTGCAGCGCCCGCAAGGTCCCCCTGCTCAAGAAAGCACATATACAGGGCCGTCTGAAGTTTGCCAATGAACATCTGAATGATTCAGAGGAGAACTGGGTGAAAGTGTTGTGGTCAGATGAGACCAAAATGGAGCTCTTTGGCATCAACTCAACTCGCCGTGTTTGGAGGAGGAGGAATGCTGCCTATGACCCCAAGAACACCATCCTCACCATCAAACATAGAGGTGGAAACATTATGCTTTGGGGGTGTTTTTCTGCTAATGGGACAGGACAACTTCACTGCATCAAAGGGACAATGGACGGGGCCATGTACCGTCAAATCTTGGGTGAGAACCTCCTTCCCTCAGCCAAGGCATTGAAAATGGGTCATGGATGGGTATTCCAGCATGACAATGACCCAAAACACACGGCCAAGGCAACAAAGGAGTGGCTCAAGACGTAGCACATTAAGGTCCTGGAGTGGCCCAGCCAGTCTCCAGACCTTAATCACATAGAAAATCTGTGGAGTGAGCTGAAGGTTCGAGTTGCCAAACGTCAGCCTCGAAACCTTAATGACTTGGAGAAGATCTGCAAAGAGGAGTGGGATAAAATCCCTCCTGAGATGTGTGCAAACCTGGTGGCCAACTACAAGAAACGTCTGACCTCTGTGATTGCCAACAAGGGTTTTGCCACCAAGTACTAAGTCATGTTTTGCAGAGGGGTCAAATACTTATTTCCCTCATTAAAATGCAAATCAATTGATAACATTTTTGATATGCGTTTTTCTGGATTTTGTTGTTGTTATTCTGTCTCTCACTGTTCAAATAAACCTACCATTAAAATTATAGACTGATCTTATCTTTGTCAGTGGGCAAACATACAAAATCAGCAGGGGATCAAATACTTTTTTCCCTCACTGTATATACATAAATATATATTTGTCAGGTGAATGCTGTATATAAAAGTAAAAGGTATGTAGTGTGTAATACAGTATGTGTATGTAAAATGTATGTATACAGTATGTAACAAAAAGCTGTAACAGGGCTTTCTCAGAGAAAGACTTTAGCTCCTTGATGAGAGGGAAGTTAGAATCAGAGAAAGACTTTAGCTCCTTGATGAGAGTGAAGTTAGAATCAGAGATAGACTTTAGCTCCTTGATGAGAGGGAAGTTAGAATCAGAGATAGACTTTAGTTCTTTGATAGGAGGGAAGTTAGAATCAGAGATAGACTTTAGCTCCTTGATAAGAGGGAAGTTAGAATCAGAGATAGACTTTAGTTCTTTGATAGGAGGGAAGTTAGAATCTAGCTTTAGCATAATGAGAATGTAGTTCCTTCTCTAGCAGAGTAAGAGGAAGTTAGCATTTAGATGGTGTTCTAGCCAGAGGGAGCTGATATCAATGAAGTCATGAGGAGGACTGAGAGAGGAGAAGGGCCTGCTGTTCCCAGCCCAGATGATACCCCTGGGGATGGCCGGGGGCACTCCTCATCCTCCAGCCCCCTAACCAGCCTGGAGCACCCAGAATATCCCCATCCTGTCCGCTACAACACACAGATGCTGATGCATGCTGTTTTGGGAACTTGGCTCATGTAAAGTTGTCAGACTCTGAAATGTATAAATTGTAATTCCCTGTCTCTGTCTTTCACTCTCTAACCGTCGTTCTCTCTCTCAACCTAACATTCTCTCTCCTCTCTCTCCTCTCAGACACAACCAGAAGTCCCTAGAAGTAACGAGGGATACGGTCCATAAGAACCGCTGTCACGTTAAGTTCCCTGAGGTGTTCAGTAGCTACCCCTACAGAGTCAACGTCACGGCCGTCAACGCCCTCGGACGTGCATCCTCCGCCATCACCTTCGAAGAGTTCAACATAGGTACACTCATCTTCATCTTCTTCATCATCTTCATCCCCATCCTCCTCCTCATCATCTTTATTATTATTAGTTGTTAACTAGAACACTGTAGACATGCTCATTTCCTCTTATTCTGGAGTCCTGTACTGGCTGGAAATCTCTCCCTCCCTTCCTCCCAGGGTGTTTGTGAGGGAGGGAGGGAGGGAGGGAGGGAGGGAGGGAGGGAGGGAGTGAGATAGAGAGAGGACATGGAGAATCAGAAGAGGGGGACATTTCTTTCCACAGGGCTGTGGGGTGAGACAGGGATGCAGTTTAAGCCCCACCCTCTTCAACATATATATCAACGAATTGGCGAGGGCACTAGAACAGTCTGCAGCACCCGGCCTCACCCTGCTAGAATCTGAAGTCAAATGTCTACTGTTTGCTGATGATCTGGTGCTTCTGTCCCCAACCAAGGAGGGCCTACAGCAGCACCTAGATCTTTTTTTTTGGTGTCATTTTAGCAGACGCTCTTATCCAGAGCGACTTACAGTTAGTGAGTGCATATATTTATTTTCATACAGACCTGGGCCCTGACAGAGCCCCAGGACACCAACACAATTAGACCCAACCAAATCATGAGAAAACGCCAGGGTAGTGGGTTCGATCCCCGGGACCACCCATACGTAAAAATGTATGCACACATGACTGTAAGTCACTTTGGATAAACGCGTCTGCTAAATGGCATATTATATTATTATAAAATGAGGTGGAAACTGAGCTGCACTTCCTAACCTCCTGCCAGATGTATGACCATATTAGAGACACATATTTCCCTCAGATTACACAGACCCACAAATAATTTGAAAACAAATCCAATCTTGATAAACTCCCATATCTATTGGGTGACATACCACAGTGTTCCATCACAGCAGCAATATATGTGACCTGTTGCCACAAGAAAAGGGCAACCAGTGAACAAACACCATTGTAAATACAACCCATATTTATATTTATTTATTTTCCCTTTCATACTTCAATTATTTGAACAGACAGCAGCACGTGGTGAGAACAGACAGCAGAAAGTGGTGAGAACAGAGAACAGCTGTCACTCATTAGGCCTGATTAGAAGTCATTAACAAGTGTGGATTTGCCCTCCAGTTGCCAATAATCTACAGGTTACTACTGAAACAGACTGGCTGAGATAACCTCATTGAAATAGTTGCTTTCTATAATTACTCACTAATTAAGCCGATATCCGTTCAAAATGTAAATTGCACAGTTGATTTAAGTTGATCAAAGTCAATGTCAATGAAAAAACTGATAATGATGAAGGCAAATGCATATACTCCGTAGCATCAGCCCCCCAGAGAGTGATATGATTCTGCCGACATCAGAGACACTGTATCTATAGGGAAGAGGCCAGAGCAGCTAAATTAAGTTTATAAATACATAGCTACATCCAGGCTACATGCAGGGTAGTAGTATTTATATACATAGCTACATCCAGGCAGGGTAGCAGTATTTATATACATAGCTACATCCAGGCTACAGGCAGGGTAGTAGTATTTATATACATAGCTACATCCAGGCTACATGCAGGGTAGTAGTATTTATATACATAGCTACATCCAGGCTACATGCAGGGTAGTAGTATTTATATACATAGCTACATCCAGGCAGGGTAGTAGTATTTATATACATAGCTACATCCAGGCTACATGCAGGGTAGTAGTATTTATATACATAGCTACATCCAGGCTACATGCAGGGTAGTAGTATTTATATACATAGCTACATCCAGGCAGGGTAGTAGTATTTATATACATAGCTACATCCAGGCTACATGCAGGGTAGTAGTATTTATATACATAGCTACATCCAGGCAGGGTAGCAGTATTTATATACATAGCTACATCCAGGCTACAGGCAGGGTAGTAGTATTTAAATACATAGCTACATCCGGCTCGCAATTGGCCCAGCGTCGTCCAGGGTAGGGTAGGGAATGGCCGGCAGGGATGTAGCTCAGTTGATAGAGCATGGCGTTTGCAACGCCAGAATTGTGGGGTCGATTCCCACAGGGGGTATAAAAAAAATACAATGTATGCACTAACTGTAAGTCGCTCTGGATAAGAGCGTCTGCTAAAAATGACATAAATGTTTTTTTTAAATGTAGTAGTATTTAAATACATAGCTAAATACAGGCTAAGGGTGCAAAGCTGCCATCAAGGCAAAGGGTGGCTATTTGAAGAATCTCAAATATAAAATATATTCTGATTTGTTTAACACTTTTTTGATTACTACAAGATTCCATATGTCTTTTGATGTCTTCACTATTATTCTACAATGTAGAAAATAGTAAAAATAAAGGAAAACTCTTGAATGAGTAGGTGTGTCCAAACTTTTCACTGGTACTGTAAGTAAAAACTGTAACTAGGCCACTCAGGAACATTTACCGACTTATTGTCAACCAACCCAAGTTTAGATTTGACCTTGTGTTTTATGTTATTGTCCTGCTGAAATATTAATTTGTTTCCCAGTGTCTGTTGGAAAGCAGACTGAACCAGGTTTTCCTCTAGGATGTTGCCTGTGCTTAGCTCTATTCCGTTTATTTTAATTTTAAAAAATCTCCCAAGTCCTTACCGATGACAAGCATACCCATAACATGATGCAGCCACCACCATGTTTTTAAATATGAAGAGTGGTACTCAGTGATGTGTTGTGTTGAATTTGCCCCAAACATAACGCTTAGTATTCAGGACATAAAGTTAATTTCTTTGCCACATTTGTTGATGTTTTACTTTAGTGCCTTGTTGCAAACAGGATGGATGTTTTGGAATATTTTTATTCTGTACAGGCTTCCTTCATTTCATTGTCATTTAGTTAGCATTATGCAGTAACTACAATGTTGGTGATCCATCCTCAGTTTTCTCCTATCACAGCCATTGAACTCTGTAACTGTTTTAAAGTCACCGTTGGCCTCATGGTGAAATCCCTGAGCGATTTCCTTCCTCTCCAGCAACTGTGTTAGGAAGGACACTTCTATCTTTGTAGTGACTGGGTGTATTGATACACCATCCAAAGTGTAATTAATAACTTTACCATGCTCAAAGGGATATTCAATATCTGCTTTTTTTCATTTTTACCCATCTACCAATAGGTGCCCTTCTTTGTGAGGTATTGGAAAACCTCCCTGGTCTTTGTGGTTGAATCTGTGTTTGAAATTCACTGCTCGACTGACTTTACATATAATTGTATGTGTGGGGTACAGAGATGAGGTAGTCATTGAAAAACCATGTTAAACACTATTATTGCACACAGAGTGAGTCCATGCAACTTATTATGTGACTTGTTCCATTCATTGTGTTCATCCCTGGGGTTTTGTGAGATGAGGGGTCAGGATGAGGAGGGGAAGAGGGGGTGAGGAATGAAGGAGAAGGGTGGGGGGGGGGAGATCAGGATGGTAGGGGGTGAGGAGGGGTGAGAAGGGAAGCTTACACCCCTCTGTCCGGTGTGGAGACGTCTTTGTCCTGTCCTGCCCCAGTGGTTGGAGCTAAACCACAGCGTAAACACACTGATCCCAAAATACCCCAGAGAGACCACACAGAGAAGGAACACCATATAGCATTCTCAACACACTTCCCAGGCTTAACACACACAAACACAGCATTCTACTTCTCCCCCTCTCTTCCCTGCAGCATTCACACTGAGCTGTAGACTTCACTCTGGGCTTTAGCCTTCACTCTGACCTGTAGCCTTCACTCTGAACTGTAGCCTTCACTATGACCTGCAACCTTCACTCTGACATGTAGCCTTCACTCTGAGCTCTAGCCTTCACTATGACCTGTAGCCTTCACTATGAGTTGTAGCCTTCACTATAACCTGTAGCCTTCACTATGAGCTGTAGCCTTCACTATAACCTGTAGCCTTCACTCTGACATGTAGCCTTTACTATGACCTGTAGCCTTCACTCTGACCTGTAGCCTTCACTATGACCTGCAGTCTTCACTCTGACCTGTAGACTTCACTCTGAGCTGTAGCCTTCACTATGAACTGTAGCCTTCAATCTTAGATGTAGCCTTCACTCTGAGATGTAGCCTTCACTATGACCTGTAGCCTTCACTATGAGCTGTAGCCTTCAGTATGAGATGTAGCCTTCACTATGACCTGTAGCCTTCACTATGAGCTGTAGCCTTCAATATGATATGTAGCCTTCACTATGACCTGTAGCCTTCACTCTGAGCTGTAGCCTTCACTCTGAGCTGTAGCCTTCACTATGACCTGTAGCCTTCACTCTGACCTGTAGTCTTCACTCTGAGCTGTAGCCTTCACTCTGAGCTGTAGCCTTCACTCTGAGCTGTAGCCTTCACTCTGACCTGTAGCCTTCACTATGAACTGTAGCCTTCACTATGAGCTGTAGTCTTCAATCTGAGCTCTAGCCTTCACTATGAGCTGTAAAGTTCACTATGACCTTTAGATTGTTTGTGTTCAAAAAGCTATCAGCCCGATGTTTCAACCCATGCTTTTTGTTCTGTGTGTTTTTTTCCGTCACGGCTTAGACACGTCTTTGTTTTTGAGACTATCGTTCTCAGAGGGCCCTCATAACTGTGCTTCTACCATTCCCAGCCCCCAGAGGGCCTTCAGAGGTCGTACCCAGCCCCCAGAGGGCCTTCAGAGGTCCTACCCAGCCCCCAGAGGGCCTTCAGAGGTCCTACCCAGCCCCCAGAGGGCCTTCAGAGGTCCTACCCAGCCCCCAGAGGGCCTTCAGAGCTCCTACCCAGTCCCCAGAGGGCCTTCAGAGGTCCTACCCAGCCCCCAGAGGGCCTTCAGAGGTCCTACCCAGCCCCCAGAGGGCCTTCAGAGGTCCTACCCAGCCCCCAGAGGGACTTCAGAGGTCCTACCCAGCCCCCAGAGGGCCTTCAGAGGTCCTACCCAGCCCCCAGAGGGCCTTCAGAGGTCCTACCCAGCCCCCAGAGGGCCTTCAGAGGTCCTACCCAGTCCCCAGAGGGCCTTCAGAGGTCCTACCCAGCCCCCAGAGGGCCTTCAGAGGTCCTACCCAGCCCCCAGAGGGCCTTCAGAGGTCCTACCCAGCCCCCAGAGGGCCTTCAGAGGTCCTACCCAGCCCCCAGAGGGCCTTCAGAGGTCCTACCCAGCCCCCAGAGGGCCTTCAGAGGTCCTACCCAGTCCCCAGAGGGCCTTCAGAGGTCCTACCCAGTCCAGAGGGCCTTCAGAGGTCCTACCCAGCCCCCAGAGGGCCTTCAGAGGTCCTACCCAGCCCCCAGAGGGCCTTCAGAGCTCCTACCCAGTCCCCAGAGGGCCTTCAGAGGTCCTACCCAGCCCCCAGAGGGCCTTCAGAGGTCCTACCCAGTCCAGAGGGCCTTCAGAGGTCCTACCCAGTCCAGAGGGCCTTCAGAGGTCCTACCCAGTCCAGAGGGCCTTCAGAGGTCCTACCCAGTCCAGAGGGCCCGGGGCACCAATTGTTACCACTGCTCTTGGTCCCCTAATTAGTCTTTGTCTGTGTCTCTCTATAGTACAGACTTATCACACAATCAATGTCCTGTTTATCCTCTAATCCATGCATCCATTTGTCCATGTGATGATCTGTCTTCCACCCATGTCTTTCTCTGTACTGTGACGACATGTCCACTGTCCTGTACTGTGTCCCAAATAGGGAGGAGGGTTCCATTTGGGACACTATCTACAGCTTAATCAATGTCCCTGAGTACTGTACTGTCTGGTCTGATGTGTCCCCTCTCTCTCCCTGCAGTGAAGCCAGACCCCCCTGAAAAGGTGGTGGCCACGCCCATACCCAACAACGTGCGTCGTCTGGAGGTCACCTGGAATAGCCCTTCTACCTGGCCAGATGTAGAGAGCTTCCCCCTGAAGTACTTCCTACGATACAGGCCCCTCATCAGGGACCAATGGCAACACGTGAGTTATAGATACATGTGTGACACACACACTCAGAGTTATAGATACACACTCAGAGTTATAGATACACACTCAGAGTTATAGATACACACTCAACACGAGACTGCTGTAGCAGCAGGGTGAAGGTGGGGAATTACAAGTCCAAGTCAAATATTTGTCAAATGCTTCTCCAAAACCACAACCATACACAGGCAACTGACAACATAAAGGAAACAGCAACGTAAAGTGTCTTAATAGGACGTTGGGCCACCACGAGCCGCCAGAACCTTTAATAGGACGTTGGGCCACCACGAGCCGCCAGAACCTTTAATAGGACGTTGGGCCACCACGAGCCGCCAGAACCTTTAATAGGACGTTGGGCCGCCACGAGCCGCCAGAACCTTTAATAGGACGTTGGGCCACCACGAGCCGCCAGAACCTTTAATAGGACGTTGGGCCGCCACGAGCCGCCAGAACCTTTAATAGGACGTTGGGCCACCACGAGCCGCCAGAACCTTTAATAGGACGTTGGGCCGCCACGAGCCGCCAGAACAGCTTCAATGTTCTTGGCATGGATTCTACAGGTGTCTGGAACTCTATTGGAGGGATGGGACACCATTCTTCCACGAGAAATTCTATAATTTGGTGCTTTGTTGATGGTGGTGGAAAACACTGTCTCAGGCGCTGCTCCAGTGTAAAAACAAAACAAAGGGGGGGGGGGGGGTTCAATGTAAATAGTCTGGGTGGCCATTTGATTCATTGTTCAGGAGTCTTATGGCCTGGGGGTAGAAGCTGTTAAGGAGCCTTTTGGTCCTAGACTTGGCGCTCCGGTACCGCTTGCCGTGCGGTAGCAGAGAGAACAGTCTATGACTTGGGTGACTGGAGTCTTTGACAATTTTTTGGGCCTTCCTCTGACATCGCCCAGTATATAGGTCCTGGATGGCAGGAAGCTTGGCCCCAGTGATGTACTGGGCCGTACGCACTACCCTCTGTAGCGCCTTAAGGTCAGATGCCGAGCAGCTGCCATACCAGGCGGTGATGCAACCGGTCAGGATGCTCTCGATGGTGCAGCTGTATAACTTTTTGAGGATCTGGGGACCCATGCCAAATCTTTTCAGTCTCCTGAGGGGGAAAAGGGGTTGTCTTGCCCTCTTCATGACTGTCTTGGTGTGTTTGGACCATGATAGTTTGTTGGTGATGTGGACACCAAGGAACTTGAAACTCTCGACCCGCTGCACAACAGCCCCATCGATGTGAATGGGGCCTGTTCGGCCCTCCTTTTCCTGTAGTCCACGATCAACTCCTTTGTCTTGCTCACATTGAGAGAGAGGTTGTTGTCCAGGCACCACGCTGCCAGGTCTCAGACCTCTTCCCTATAGGCTGTCTCATCGTTGTCTGTGATCAGGCCTACCACTGTTTTGTCGTCAGCAAACTTAAAGATGGTGTTGGAGTCGTGTTTGGCCACGCAGTCGTGGGTGAACAGGGAGGACAGGACTAAGCACGCACCCCTGAGGGGCCCCAGTATTGAGGATCAGCGTGGCAGATGTGTTGTTGCCTACCCTTACCACCTGGGAGCGGCCCGTCAGGAAGTCCAGGATCCAGTTGTAGAGGGAGGTGTTTAGTCCCAGGATCCTTAGTTTAGTGATGAGCTTTGTGGGCACTATGGTGTTGAATGCTGAGCTGTAGTCAATGAACAGCATTCTCACATACAGTAGGTGTTCCTTTTGTCTAGGTTGGAAAGGGCAGTGTGGGGTGCGATTTGAGATTGCGTCATCTGTGGATCTGTTGGGGTGGTATGCGAATTGGAATAGGTCTAGGGTTTCTGGGATGATGGTGTTGCTGTGAGCCATGACCAGCCTTTCAAAGTATTTCATAGCTACCGACGTGAGTGCTAAGGGGCAGTAATCTTTTAGGCAGGTTACCTTCGCTTTCTTGGGCACAGGGACTATGGTGGTCTGCTTGAAACATGTATGTATTACAGACTCGGTCAGGGAGAGGTTGAAAATGTCAGTGAAGACACTTGCCAGTTGGTCAGCGCATGCTCTGAGTACACGTCCTGGTAATCCATCTGGCCCCGCGGCTTTGTGAACGTTGACCTGTTTAAAGGTCTTGCTCACATCGGCTACGGAGAGCATGATCACACAGTTGTCCGGAACAGCTGGTGCTCTCATGCATGCTTTTGTGTTGCTTGCCTCGAAGCAAGTGTAAAAGGCATTTAGCTCGTCTAGTAGGCTCGCATCACTGGGCGAGCCTACCAGACGCTATGCTACCAAGCATGATGGGTTGTTAATTCCACACCTGTGTGGAAGAACATGCTTTCAATATACTTTGTATCCCCCATTTAGTCAAGCTTTCCGTTTATTTCGGCAGTTAACTGTAGCATAAACCTTTATTTTGATTGCTCGCTGTTGTCACGCCCTGGCTCTGGGGACTGTAGTATGTTGAGCCAGGGTGTGAGTTTTCATTTGTGTTCGGTCTAGTATTGTGTTTCTATGTTGGCCAGTGTGGTTCTCAATCAGAGGCAACGTGAATCAGCTGTTGCTTGTTGTCTCTGATTGGTAACCATACTTAGTCAGCCTGTTTCCCACAGTATGGTGTGGGATCTTGTTCCTTTTGGTTTGTGTTTGTACCGTAGGACTTCACGTATCGTTTGTTGTTTTGTTCGTGTAACATTAATAAAAAGCATGTTCACCTTCAACGCTGCGCCTTGGTCCTCCTTCGACGATCGTGACAGCTGTAGCATAAACCTTTAGCAAAGATGATGAATGTACAGTATAAGTTGTGCTAACTGACTTCTGCCCCCATGCCCTGATCAGAGGTCAGATTTCCTCCATCACTGGTTGAATGTGTTTGCAGTGTTAGGCTATGTATTGATAAGCTAGCTATATTACAGAGGACAGGGCTCACATTTCTTCCTGGACAGTATACTGTATTATTGATGAACTAGGTGGTGAACTAGGTGGTGAACTAGGTGATGAACTAGGTGGTGAACTAGGTGATGAACTAGGTGGTGAACTAGGTGGTGAACTAGGTAGTGAACTAGGTGGTGAACTAGGTGATGAACTAGGTGGTGAACTAGGTGGTGAACTAGGTGGTGAACTAGGTGATGAACTAGGTGGTGAACTAGGTAGTGAACTAGGTGATCTAGGTGGTGAACTAGGTAGTGAACTAGGTGATGAACTAGGTGAACTAGGTGGTGAACTAGGTAGTGAACTAGGTGATGAACTAGGTGATGAACTAGGTAGTGAACTAGGTGATGAACTAGGTGATGAACTAGGTGGTGAACTAGGTGATGAACTAGGTGGTGAACTAGGTGATGAACTAGGTGGTGAACTAGGTGGTGAACTAGGTGATGAACTAGGTGGTGAACTAGGTGGTGAACTAGGTAGTGAACTAGGTGATGAACTAGGCTAACTAGGTGGTGAACTAGGTAGTGAACTAGGTGATGAACTAGGTGAACTAGGTGGTGAACTAGGTGGTGAACTAGGTAGTGAACTAGGTGATGAACTAGGTGATGAACTAGGTGGTGAACTAGGTGATGAACTAGGTGGTGAACTAGGTGGTGAACTAGGTAGTGAACTAAATGATGAACTAGGTGAACTAGGTGGTGAACTAGGTAGTGAACTAGGTGGTGTACTAGGTGGTGAACTAGGTGATGAACTAGATAGTGAACTAGTTGATGAACTAGGTGATGAACTAGGTGGTGAACTAGGTAGTGAACTAGGTGGTGAACTAGGTGGTGAACTAGGTGATGAACTAGGTGATGAACTAGGTATTGAACTAGGTGATGAACTAGGTTGTGAACTAGGTGGTGAACTAGGTGGTGAACTAGGTTGTGAACTAGGTGGTGAACTAAGTGGTGAACTAGTTGATGAACTAGGTAATGAACTAGGTGGTGAACTAGGTGGTGAACTAGGTGATGAACTAGGTGGTGAACTAGGTGGTGAACTAGGTAGTGAACTAGGTGATGAACTAGGTAGTGAACTAGGTGATGAACTAGGTGATGAACTAGGTGGTGAACTAGGTAGTGAACTAGGTGATGAACTAGGTGGTGAACTAGGTAGTGAACTAGGTGGTGAACTAGTTGATGAACTAGGTGGTGAACTAGGTGATGAACTAGTTGATGAACTAGGGGGTGAACTAGGTGGTGAACTAGGTGGTGAACTAGTTGATGAACTAGGTGGTGAACTAGGTGGTGAACTAGGTGGTGAACTAGGTGGTGAACTAGGTAGTGAACTAGGTGGTGAACTAGGTGGTGAACTAGGTGGTGAACTAGTTGATGAACTAGGTGGTGAACTAGGTGATGAACTAGGTGGTGAACTAGGTGGTGAACTAGGTGGTGAACTAGTTGATGAACTAGGTGGTGAACTAGGTGATGAACTAGGTGGTGAACTAGGTGGTGAACTAGGTGGTAATTATGTAACAGCCCTTAGCCGTGCTATATTGGCCATATACCACACCCCCTCTGTACTTATTACTTAAATATTACCTGCTGGACAGTGCCCTGCGTCCCAAATGGTGCCCTCTTCCCTTTAAAGTTGTGCACTATAGGAAATAGGGTGCCATTTGGGATCAGGCTCTGAGTGAAAACCGATCTGTCTGTCTGTACCCTTCCTCTCTCTCTCTCTCTCTCTCTCTCTCTCTCTCTCTCTCTCTCTCTCTCTCTCTCTCTCTCTCTCTCTCTCTCTCTCTCTCTCTCTCTCTCTCTCTCTCTATCCCTCTTTCTCTATCCCTCTTTCTCTCTCTCTCTCTCTCTCTCTCTCTCTCTCTCTCTCTCTCTCTATCTCTCTCTCTCTCTCTCTCTCTCTCTCTCTCTCTCTCTCTCTCTCTCTCTCTCTCTCTATCCCTCTTTCTCTCTCTCTCTCTCTCTCTCTCTCTCTCTCTCTCTCTCTCTCTCTCTCTCTCTCTCTCTCTCTCTCTCTCTCTCTCTCTCTCTCTCTCTTTCTCTCTCCTTCTCCCTCTTCTCTCTCTCTTCTCTTCTCTTCTCTTCTCTTCTCTTCTCTTCTCTTCTCTTCTCTTCTCTTCTCTTCTCTTCTCTTCTCTTCTCTTCTCTTCTCTTCTCTTTTCTTCTCTTCTCTTCTCTGCTTTCTCATTCCAGCTCCATAAATGATGCAGTGTAATTTGAGGACCAGACTAACCTTGGCTTGATGGCCTCAGCTCAGTTCAGGTCTGATGGTCTGTTGTGTTCACTTGGGCCTAACTGACCCATCAGTCCTCCTTCGCCACAGCACAGCCTGATGGAAGGATCTGGATGCGGCCCAAATGGCACCATGTTTCATATATATAGTGCTCTTTGGGCCTGGACTATAAGGGGATAGGGTGCCATTTGGAACGCAGTAGTCTCTGCCCCAGGGCCACTCATATTAGACTTAATGAACAAGAAGCAATGAAGCATGGTTTTATAGTAAAAATATAGGGACAGGCAGACAGACATGCATGCAGACAGACAGACAGACAGACAGACAGACAGAGACAGACAGACAGACAGACAGACAGACAGACAGACAGACAGACAGACAGACAGACAGACAGACAGACAGACAGACAGACAGACAGACAGACAGACAGACAGACAGACAGGACAGACAGACAGACAGACAGACAGACAGACAGACAGACAGCAGGCAGACAGGCAGGCAGGCAGGCAGACAGGCAGGCAGGCAGACAGGCAGACAGACAGACAGACAGGCAGACATTGAGGCAGGTAGAGGCAGACAGAGAGACAGGAACACAGACAGAGAGGAAGGTAGACAGACAGACAGACAGACGGACAGACAGACAGGTCACAGGCAGACAGACAGACTGAGTGAGACATCCCTAAACAGACGATGCACGAGCAGGAAGGCAAGTAGACTTACTCCTCAGACTCTGCTACGTCCCAAATTAAACTCTATTCCCTGTGTAGTGCACTACTTTAGCCCAGGGTCCATAGGGCCATTTGGGAAGCATCCTCTGTCGACTGGACCATGTTACCATCCTAAAATATAATATTACTGGCAC